>NC_034180.2:3915395-3922895 GCF_002021735.2 Oncorhynchus kisutch | reverse complement strand
AAGTTGTCCAAAGTTATAGTTGTGCATAGAGTTGAATGGTTTGTTGAACTTTGAACTGAATGTTTTTTGCTTGGCCTACAATTTAAAGTGAAAAATCGGAGTCTCGGTGTAATCCCATTACCATAGAATTGCCCTTCAGTCTATTTGTGGTGTGGGGGCTGTGCTTTGGCAAAGTGGGTGGGGTTATATCCTTCCTGTTTGGCCCTGTCCGGGGGTGTCCTCGGATGGGGCCACAGTGTCTCCTGACCCCTCCTGTCTCAGCCTCCAGTATTTATGCTGCAGTAGTTTATGTGTCGGGGGGCTGGGGTCAGTTTGTTATATCTGGAGTACTTCTCCTGTCCTATTCGGTGTCCTGTGTGAATCTAAGTGTGTGTTCTCTAATTCTCTCCTTCTCTCTTTCTTTCTCTCTCTCGGAGGACCTGAGCCCTAGGACCATGCCCCAGGACTACCTGACATGATGACTCCTTGCTGTCCCCAGTCCACCTGGCCATGCTGCTGTTCCAGTTTCAACTGACCTGAGCCCTAGGACCATGCCCCAGGACTACCTGACATGATGACTCCTTGCTGTCCCCAGTCTACCTGGCCATGCTGCTGCTCCAGTTTCAACTTCCACCTGACTGTGCTGCTGCTCTAGTTTCAACTGTTCTGCCTTATTATTATTCGACCATGCTGGTCATTTATGAACATTGAACATCTTGACCATGTTCTGTTATAATCTCCACCCGGCACAGCCAGAAGAGGACTGGCCACCCCACATAGCCTGGTTCCTCTCTAGGTTTCTTCCTAGGTATTGGCCTTTCTAGGGAGTTTTTCCTAGCCACCGTGCTTCTCCACCTGCATTGCTTGCTGTTTGGGGTTTTAGGCTGGGTTTCTGTACAGCACTTTGAGATATCAGCTGATGTACGAAGGGCTATATAAATAAATTTGATTTGATTTGATTTGTGTGTGTGAGTGTGTGTGCACGCACATGAGTGTTTGTTGTGTTTGAGGATGGGGGGCCGAATGAATGATGAATCCCAGGAGTGAGAGTGTGTGGGGGAGTGTGTATGTGTGTGTGGGTGTGTGTGCACGCACATGAGTGTTTGTTATGTTTGAGGATGGGGGGCCAATTTAATGATGAATCCCAGGGGTGAGAGTGTGTGGGGGAGTGTGCCTGTCACTTTGGTAACAAAGCAGAAGAAGCACCTCGTTCTTTCACCTCTGTCTCAGTTCTCTAACAGCCTGCTGACCTTCTCCACCTGTGGTGTGTCGGTTCTTCTGATCCTGAAACTTTTTTTCACTTTGAAAAACGTATTTGGTGGATCACTTTCACTTCCTAAACTGCCTTCAATCTGACCACAAAGTCATTTCAGCAGCCATCAATTCAAATATATTCTGTACACCACAACATCCAACTACCTACCTCATCCCCATATTGTTGTTATTTACTTTTTTTTGCTCTTTTGCACACCAGCATTTCTACTTGCACAACATCATCTGCACATCTATTACTCCAGTGTTAATTTGCTAAATTGTAATTACTTCGCTACTATGGCCTATTCATTGCCTTACCTCCTCATGCCATTTGCACACACTGTATATAGACTTTTTTCTATTGTGTTATTGACTGTATGTTTGTTTATTCCATGTGTAACTGTGTTGTTGTTTGTGTCGCCCTGCTTTGCTTTATCTTGGCCAGGCTGCATTTGTAAATGAGAACTTGTTCTCAACTGGCCTACCTGGTTAAATAAAGGTGGAAACAAACAACAACATCATAACAGGAGAAGAAGATAACAGGTTCCTGCCCTCTGGGCTATTCTGGCTCGGACAACGCTTCATTTATACAAGGTACTTTATAACAATAGACTAAACTCATTTCTGTGTGAACATACTTGGTGGATCACTTTCACTTTGTAAACTGACATCAATCTGTAAACTGACCATGAAGTCATTTCACCAGCTCCTGCATTTTGGGCCATTATGCTACTATGGATAATTCTGTCACTATGGGCCATTCTGGCTCGGACATTACTACTTACTTACTTTAGGACGTCCTACAAAATCTATTTTTCTCTATGCGTGTGTGTTTTGCATGCATGTGTGCTTGCACAACGTGATACAGTACGCCAGCTGGGCGACAATACTCCTCATCTTATTAGAAGCCCTGCTATGCTGGGCGTCACTCCCTCTCTCCTTCCCTCTTTCCCCCCTCTGTGTCCTGGCCTCCAGAGTACTGTCTCATTTCCATAGCAGCGTGGCGCCTCGCCTCTCCATCCTTCATCTGAATTTCCGAGGCTCACATCCTTGAGCAGCCATGTAAATAAACAGCCTGGTGTTAAATATTAAAACCTCAGTGTGGGTGAGTGACAGGGCAGGACCTGGATCCTCACCTAATAGCCAGCTGGGACCTCGGCCGGGGTGTGTGTGTGTGTGTGTATATGTGTGTATGTGTGTGTTTGTGTGACCTCGACCCCGCCTCAAGCTGTGGACCAGTACACCAGGGACTCCAACTACCGTCAAACTACATCTGATGTACACCGTTTCTGTATAAACACTTAGTGACATCTGCTGATGTAAATAGGTCTTTAGAAATACATTTGATTTGATTTTTCAAGGTACCTTAGTTGCATTAGTATACAATGTCTATCCGTCACAGGCAATACATCTCCAATCATAGTCTTACAAGGACAAAATACAACAATGTGAACAGAGAATTTACCCACAACTATACAACTTAATGTTGTATAGAAGTTTGTCTGAGGAGGAAATACATCTATTTAACAACCCCGTTCTCATTCAACCTGTCCCTGAATCTGTTATCTATCTCATTGCATATGGTTCCTAGTCAACCTCATTTTTGTCATAAATTAAACCAACCAACCAATTTTACTGCATGGAGCCTTTAACAACCAGCTAAGTCGCGGTCCATGAAATACAGCCCTTTGCCCATTGCTATGGATTTTACAGCCAGAAGTCTCATCAGACAGCCACTTTCCATCAGTAGCTAGTTTCTGAAGCATTGGAATGCCATTACAGTTACAGGAAGCCCTCATCCCAGTCATGAGTCTGTGAGAGAATGATGCACACACACACACACACACACGCATAGGCACACACACACACACGCACACACACTTGAACAACTAGAGGATGGATAATTTCCGGGCCCCCATCAGGGCTCCAAACTGTCCCTGCTGCTATATACAAGCCATCATACCCAAATCTCTTGTGACATGAAGGCTGGCCCCAAATGTAGACGGACTTGATAAATGTGTGCGTGTGTGTGTGTATGTTTGTGTATAGGAGAGGTAGAGAAAAAGGAAAGGGAAAGGGGGATACCTAGTCAGTTATACAACTGAAAGAGAGAGAGAGACATTTATGAACTCCCAACGGGCTCAGGAGAGGCGAGTTCGAGTCATGCGTCCTCTGAAGCATGAGCTGGAATCCAGCTTCTCCATATATTCACCAATATTTTGATCTTTTTTAGTCATAAGTTTCCCCATTCATAATCATAACTGCTGTTTCCCCATTCATAATCATAACTGCTGTTTCCCCATTCATAATCATAACTGCTGTTTCCCCATTCATAATCATAACTGCTGTTTCCCCATTCATAATCATAACTGCTGTTTCCCCCATTCATAATCATAACTGCTGTTTCCCATTCATAATCATACGCGTTCCCCATTCATAATCATAACTGCTGTTTCCCCATTCATAATCATAACTGCTGTTTCCCCATTCACAATCATAACTGCTGTTTCCCCCATTCATAATCATAACTGCTGTTTCCCCATTCATAATCATAACTGCTGTTTCCCCATTCAATAATCATAACTGCTGTTTCCCCATTCATAATCATAATAGCTTTTTTAAAGTCATAATCATAACAGCTTTTTCCCCATTCATATCATATCTGCTTGAGTGTTCCATCCTTCGATTGTGCAAACGACAATACTGTGAATGACTTCATTTGTCTGAACACAGTATGCTAACACTGTCCTATTCATATTCAAATCGTTGACTCTGTATGGCATTAAATGGGATTCACACAGCTAGACTGAGAATTGTAAGCACTGTGGCAGTCATCTAGGCATATTTAAAACGCTATACTCACCCAGACTTCTCACATTGTCAGAAAACAAAAGAACCCATCTAATTATCCAAAATGGAGGTTATAGTATGTCAGGCAAATGTTTTCTTTCCTCATTTTAAGCTCCCACCATTCAAACCAGCAGAGAACAGCCAGGCGTGTTGCTAACAACATGGTTGTGAAGCTGTAACAGTAATGACAATGTAGCGGCGTGTGTAGAACATGTCAGAGTCTCAGAACCAAATCTGTGGCTGATTTTACTCGCTCTGATGAGTTCTAGTCAGTCAAATGCAGTTCCTTCCCTCTGTCATTATGCTTAATAGGCGCACTTCCTGTTGAGTGCAGGCAGGCAGGATCACTGCTTTATTCAGACGACAGCGGAGAGAGAGAGTGATGGGAGCGGTAGAAAGAGGAAATGGAGAAAGACAGTAAAGGGGTGGTATATGGAGAAAGAGAGAGAGAATGCAGAGGGAGAAGGTAGAGAGAGGGGGATGTATAGAGAGGGAGAGAGAGAGAGGGGTAGAGGGGGGATGTATAGAGAGGGAGAGAGAGAGAGGGGTAGAGGGGGATGTATAGAGAGGGAGAGAGAGAGAGGGGTAGAGGGGGATGTATAGAGAGGGGAGAGAGAGAGGGGTAGAGGGGGATGTAGAGAGAGGGAGAGAGAGAGAGGGGTAGAGGGGGGATGTATAGAGAGGGAGAGAGAGAGAGGGTAGAGGGGGGATGTATAGAGAGGGAGAGAGAGAGAGGGGTAGAGGGGGATGTATAGAGAGGGAGAGAGAGATAGTGGTAGAGGGGGATGTATAGAGAGGGAGAGAGAGATAGTGGTAGAGGGGGATGTATAGAGAGGGAGAGAGAGGGGTAGAGGGGGGATGTATAGAGAGGGAGAGAGAGAGGGGTAGAGGGGGATGTATAGAGAGGGAGAGAGAGAGAGAGGGGTAGAGGGGGATGTATAGAGAGGGAGAGAGAGATAGTGGTAGAGGGGGATGTATAGAGAGGGAGAGAGAGAGAGGGGTAGAGGGGATGTATAGAGAGGGAGAGAGAGATAGGTGGTAGAGGGGGATGTATAGAGAGGGAGAGAGAGATAGTGGTAGAGGGGGATTTATAGAGAGGGAGAGAGAGAGAGGGGTTAGAGGGGGGTGTATAGAGAGAGATGAGGGTAGAGGGAGGGGGTGTACTAGAGAGAGAGAGGGGTAGAAGGGGGGTGTAGAGAGAGAGGAGAGCAGGGGTAGAGGGGGCAAGGCCATAGAAAGGTTAGAGAGATGGGGATGTATAGAGAGGGAGAGAGAGGGGTAGAGGGGAGTATAGAGAGGGAGAGAGAGAGAGGGGTAGAGGGGATGTATAGAGAGGAGAGAGAGATAGTGGTAGAGGGGATGTATAGAGAGGGGAGAGAGATAGTGGTAGAGGGGATGTATAGAGAGGGAGAGGAGAGATAGTGGTAGAGGGGGATGTATAGAGAGGGAGAGAGAGATAGTGGTAGAGGGGGATGTATAGAGAGGGAGAGAGAGATAGTGGTAGAGGGGGATGTATAGAGAGGGAGAGAGAGAGAGGGGTAGAGGGGGATGTATAGAGAGGGAGAGAGAGAGAGGGGTAGAGGGGGATGTATAGAGAGGGAGAGAGAGAGAGGGGTAGAGGGGGATGTATAGAGAGGGAGAGAGAGAGAGGGGTAGAGGGGGGTGTATAGAGAGGGAGAGAGATAGTGGTAGAGGGGGATTTAGAGAGGGGAAGAGAGATAGTGGGTAGAGGGGGGATGTAGAGAGAGGGAGAGAGAGGGGTAGAGGGGGATGTATAGAGAGGGAGAGAGAGAGGGGTAGAGGGGGATGTATAGAGAGGGAGAGAGAGAGAGGGGTAGAGGGGGATGTATAGAGAGGGAGAGAGAGATAGTGGTAGAGGGGGATGTATAGAGAGGGAGAGAGAGAGAGGGGTAGAGGGGGATGTATAGAGAGGGAGAGAGAGATAGTGGTAGAGGGGGATGTATAGAGAGGGAGAGAGAGATAGTGGTAGAGGGGGATGTATAGAGGGGGAGAGAGAGAGAGGGGTAGAGGGGGGTGTATAGAGAGAGAGAGGGGTAGAGGGGGGTGTATAGAGAGAGAGAGGGGTAGAGGGGGTGTATAGAGAGAGAGAGGGGTAGAGGGGGGCAAGCCATAGAAAGGTAGAGAGAGGGGGATGTATAGAGAGGAGAGAGAGGGGTAGAGGGGGAAGTATAGAGAGGGAGAGAGAGAGAGGGGTAGAGGGGGATGTATAGAGAGGGAGAGAGATAGTGGTAGAGGGGGATGTATAGAGAGGGAGAGAGAGATAGTGGTAGAGGGGGGGATGTATAGAGAGGGAGAGAGAGAGATAGTGGTAGAGGGGATGTATAGAGAGGAGAGAGGGATAGTGGTAGAGGGGGATGTATAGAGAGGGAGAGAGAGATAGTGGTAGAGGGGGATGTATAGAGAGGGAGAGAGAGAGATAGTGGTAGAGGGGGATGTATAGAGAGGGAGAGAGAGATAGTGGTAGAGGGGGATGTATAGAGAGGGAGAGAGATAGTGGTAGATGGGGATTATAGAGAGGAGAGAGAGAGATAGTGGTAGAGGGGGGATGTATAGAGAGGGAGAGAGAGAGATAGTGGTAGAGGGGATGTATAGAGAGGGAGAGAGAGATAGTGGTAGAGGGGGATGTATAGAGAGGGAGAGAGAGATAGTGGTAGAGGGGGATGTATAGAGAGGGAGAGAGAGATAGTGGTAGAGGGGGATGTATAGAGAGGGAGAGAGAGATAGTGGTAGAGGGGGATGTATAGAGAGGGAGAGAGAGATAGTGGTAGAGGGGGATGTATAGAGAGGGAGAGAGAGATTGTGGTAGAGGGGGATGTATAGAGAGGGAGAGAGAGATAGTGGTAGAGGGGGATGTATAGAGAGGGAGAGAGAGAGATAGTGGTAGAGGGGGATGTATAGAGAGGGAGAGAGAGATAGTGGTAGAGGGGGATGTATAGAGAGGGAGAGAGAGATAGTGGTAGAGGGGGATGTATAGAGAGGGAGAGAGAGATAGTGGTAGAGGGGGATGTATAGAGAGGGAGAGAGAGATAGTGGTAGAGGGGGAAAGCCAGAGAAAGGTAGAGAAAAAAAAGAAAAAAAAAACATGCAGGAAATAGTGCTTCATGACAAGACATCAAAAACAAGACAGCCAATTAGTGGACAGAGCAGAGCAGTCGGGGAAGCTGTACTGACCAATCAGGGGCTTCGGTGGTGAATTGATTGTTTGTGTGTTGAATCCCGCTGTGCGTTTCCGCATGGAGACACTCACAGACAGACCCCGCTCTGCTCTGCTTTGAGGTGATTGATCACACTCCAGGTGGGGCCCTCTCAAAATATTGGTGTGTGTGTGTGTGTGTGTGTGCACATTCAAAATGTTCAACAGGAAATTGGAATGTGGCCCTGCAAGCGTTGAGGGGG
>NC_034180.2:3900064-3915295 GCF_002021735.2 Oncorhynchus kisutch | reverse complement strand
TCTCTCTCTCTGTTTCTCTTGTGTCTCTCTGTCTCTATGTCTCTCTCTGTCTCTCATCTGTCTCTCTGCTCTCTGTCTCTCTGTCTCTCTCTGTCTCTCTCTGTCTCCTGTCTCTCTTCTCTCTTCCTTCTGTCTCTCTCTGTCTCTCTCTGTCTCTCTGTCTCTCTGTCTCTCTGTCTCTCTCTGCTCTCTCTGTCTCTCTCTGTCTCTCTCTCTCTTCTCTCGTCTCTTCTCTGTCTCTCTCTCTCTTGTCTCTCTCGTGTCTCTCTCTGTCTTCTCTGTCTCCTCTCCTCTCTCTCTCTGTCCCTCTTCTCTCTGTCTCTCTCTCTGTCTCTCTCTGTCTCTCTGTCTCTCTGTCTCTCTGTCTCTCTGTCTCTGTCTCTCTGTCTCTCTCTGTCTCTCTGTCTCTGTCTCTCTCTGTCTCTGTCTCTCTCTCTCTCTCTCTCTGTCTCTTCTCTTCTGTCTCTGTCTCTTCTCTGTCCTCCTCTGTCTCTCTGTCTCTCTGTCTTATCTATTGTATCTCTGTCTCTGTATCTCTATGTATCTCTGTCTCTCTCTCTCCTCTCTTGTCCTCTCTCTCTGTCTTGTCTCTCTCGTCTCTATGTCTCTCTGTCTCTCTGTCTCGCGCTGTCTACGTCTCTTCTGTCTCTCTCTGATCTCTCTCTCTGTCTCATGTCTCTCTGGTCTCTCTGTCTCTCTCTGTCCTATCTCTCTCTGTCTCTCTCGGTCTCTCTCTGTCTCTCTGTCGCTCTGTCTATCTCTGTCTCTCTATGTCTTACTTGTCTCTCACAAATGGGCCATGGATGAGGAGAGGAAAGGAGGAGGACATGTCCTTCTGATGGATGTGCCGTTTGATAAGGCCATCTCTCCCGGTGAATGAATGTTGAAACATAACAGCTGCTGCCGCATCAGACAGAGAGCCCAGCCCAGCCCACCTCACCAGTGCCTACGACACAACCAACCAGCTTGACAGACGTCGAGAGAGAATCTCAGACCGCTGACAGGTTTACTGACAAACCTCGAACAATTCACGCTTTGCATGCTGGATGGAGGATGGGCTGGATGGTGAATGCGCACTCACTAAAAAGCACACAGACAGATATAAATCTTCCCCTCTGCCGCTGTAATGGCGTTTCAACATCAATACCTGAGGGATGTTGGTTGGACAGGAAGAGACACTTTTAGTGCATCTGCAAATACACGCAGGGGGACATAGATGCACAGAGATGAGTACACACACACACACACACAAGCAAGAAAGTATATAAGTGCAAATGCTCACACAGGCAGGTAGGCTTGCTGTATTACCTTACAACACTTCCCGTTCAACAAATATGTTTGAACAACACAGTACTATGCAATTATTTCATCTCAGGGAACCCTTAATGAGTATCGAGTATCGCTGTGAATACATTACTTCCTATCTATCTCTTCATGAGGTGCAGAGTATCTTTCATTCCCGCTTGTACGCTATATAATCAGAGCTCTATCCTCTCATTAAACTGTGACCTGGGCTGTTTAGCTCCCTGCTGCAGAGTATGTGTGTGGGGCTCCCTGCTGTAAAGACTGTGTTCAGCTCAATGTTGGCTGGATGAACCCCCTGCTGTGATCCATATCTGATCACCACAGTAACTTTATCATTCACTTAGCTGCAGCTGGACTGGACTCAAACCAATGCACAGACAGACAGATAGAGAGATAGAGAGAGACAGAAAGAGACACACAGAAAGAGACACAGAGAGATACACACAGAGAGAGACACAGGCAGGCTGTGTGCACACTGTCCACAAAATGAGGTGGAAACTGAGCTGCACTTCCTAACCTCCTGCCAAATGTATGACTATATTAGAGACACATATTTCCCTCAGATTACACAGATCCACAAAGAATTCGAAAACAAACCTGATTTTGATAAACTCCCATATCTACTGGGTGAAATACCACAGTGTGCCATCACAGCAGCAAGATTTGTGACCTGTTGCCACAAGGAAAGGTCAACCAGTGAAGGACAAAGAACACGCCATTTGTACATGATTACAACACTGTATATAGACATAATATGACATTTGTAATGTCTTTATTGTTTTGAAACTTCTGTATGTGTAATGTTTACTGTTCATTTTTATTGTTTATTTCAATTTGTATATTATCTACCTCCCTTGCTTTGGCAATGTTAACACATGTTTCCCATGCCAATAAAGTCCCTTGAATTGAATTGACACACAGATCAAGAAAGAAAGAGAGAGAGACACAGAGAGAGACACACACAGAGAGAGACACACAGAGAGACAAACTGATCAAGAAAGAAAGAAAGAGGAGAGAGAGAGAGACACACAGAGAGACAAACTGAGAGAGATAAACAGATCAAGAAAGAAAGAGGAGAGAGAGAGAGACACACACAGAGAGAGACACACAGAGAGAGACAAACAGATCAAGAAAGAAAGAGAGAGAGACACACAGAGAGACAAACTGATCAAGAAAGAAAGAAAGAGGAGAGAGAGAGACACACAGAGAGACAAACAGAGAGAGATAAACAGATCAAGAAAGAAAGAGGAGAGAGAGATACACACAGAGAGAGACACACAGAGACAAACAGAGAGAGATAAACAGATCAAGAAAGAAAGAGGAGAGAGAGAGACACACACAGAGAGAGACACACAGAGAGACAAACAGAGAGAGATAAACAGATCAAGAAAGAAAGAGGAGAGAGAGAGAGACACACACAGAGAGAGACACACAGAGAGACAAACAGATCAAGAAAGAAAGAAAGAAAGAAAGAGAGAGAGAGAGACACACAGAGAGAGACAAACAGATCAAGAAAGAAAGAGATACACACAGAGACAAACAGATCAAGAAAGAAAGAAAGAGAGAGAGACACACAGTGACAAACAGATCAAGAAAGAAAGAGGAGAGAAAGAGACACAGAGAGAGAGAGAAACAGATCAAGAAAGAAAGAGATACACACAGAGACAAACAGATCAAGAAAGAAAGAAAGAGAGAGAGACACACAGAGAGAGACAAACAGATCAAGAAAGAAAGATACACACAGAGACAAACAGATCAAGAAAGAAAGAAAGAAAGAGAGACACACAGAGACAAACAGATCAAGAAAGAAAGAGGAGAGAGAGACTATACTATTGCCTTTATTATTCACTTAGCTACCTCTGGACTACAGATATACTGTGTAGCTTATAAAGCATGTTCATTAATGATCTAGTTCATTCACTAGTGGCTATGAGCATGTTCACTCCTAACCTCTAATTCATTTCCACATTGACACACTAAGATAAGAGTTGACAGTCCACACTAAGCTACGCAGACAGGCTCGATCTCAGACTTCTAAGGTGTGACGTACACACATATTTATTGGATACAAACCACGGGGCACTCACTGTCATTTCAATGTGTACAACTGTATAATAAGATTACAACCTATATTCATCCAATCAAAAAGAGAATGAATCGTTGGTTGAATATCCAATGTATTATCACTATGGATCTAAACGCACAACCAAATTCCAATGGAAAAACAATGTCGGATTTTTGGTTTACAGTGCCTTGCGAAAGTATTCGGCCCCCTTGAACTTTGCGACCTTTTGCCACATTTCAGGCTTCAAACATAAAAAGATATAAAACTGTATTTTTTGTGAAGAATCAACAACAAGTGGGACACAATCATGAAGTGGAACGACATTTATTGGATATTTCAAACTTTTTTAACAAATCAAAAACTGAAAAATTGGGCGTGCAAAATTATTCTGCCCCCTTAAGTTAATACTTTGTAGCGCCACCTTTTGCTGCGATTACAGCTGTAAGTCGCTTGGGGTATGTCTATCAGTTTTGCACATCGAGAGACTGACATTTTTTCCCATTCCTCCTTGCAAAACAGCTCGAGCTCAGTGAGGTTGGATGGAGAGCATTTGAGAACAGCAGTTTTCAGTTCTTTCCACAGATTCTCGGTTGGATTCAGGTCTGGACTTTGACTTGGCCATTCTAACACCTGGATATGTTTATTTTTGAACCATTCCATTGTAGATTTTGCTTTATGTTTTGGATCATTGTCTTGTTGGAAGACAAATCTCCGTCCCAGTCTCAGGTCTTTTGCAGACTCCATCAGGTTTTCTTCCAGAATGGTCCTGTATTTGGCTCCATCCATCTCCCCATCAATTATAATAATTTTGCACGCCCAATTTTTCAGTTTTGATTTGTTAAAAAAGTTTGAAATATCCAATAAATGTCGTTCCACTTCATGATTGTGTCCCACTTGTTGTTGATTCTTCACAAAAAAATACAGTTTTATATCTTTATGTTTGAAGCCTGAAATGTGGCAAAAGGTCGCAAAGTTCAAGGGGGCCGAATACTTTCGCAAGGCACTGTAGTTGTCACCCGAATGTCCATCACTTTCAACCATTTAAAAGCACAGCAAAGTTAAAATGGGAATACATTGTCAGATATTTTGGATTGCAGTTGAGAACACATTATAAGTACATGGTGCAAGTGAACAATGCCGTTCGAGATTCTGCACAGATGATTACAGTATGTGTGAAGGTCTCCACAGACCTACGTCGACCTACGACCTATAGCATCTCGAAGCTGCACGCTTTATATGGTTACATAAGAAGACATTTATAGTTGCAGTAACCTACATTTAAAAAAATCATTTTTACATTTTGGATTAGTGTGTGTTTGTTAACATTTGCTGTATTGATTAATAGGAACTAAGAACATAAGCATTTCGCTGCACCTGCCATAACACCAGCTAAACGGCGTACACAACCAATAACTCTGATTTGAAAATGCGGCCATGGATGTGATACTCGTTATAATGTTGATTGTTACATTCGTCTGTAAGATAACCTGAGGCAATTTATTGTATTTTGAAAGTGATATTGAATTGTGTTTTGTTGCCAGTGCAACCAAATAGCAACATTTAAAGGAGATGTATCTTCTCCTTGGACAGTTCCATCTGAGCCACTGACTTAGTCTGGCTTTAATTACAGTTGGTCTACAAATGAATAATTGATATGTTGGGTTTAGGTCTCCATCCCAACCAAAAACCAAGGTTAAAGAGGACAATATCAAATCAAACTTTAAATGCACTTAAAATAAAGTCAATTTAGTCCTATTCTTTAACTTGTTTGGTTGAGATGGATGTATCCAACATATAAATTATTCATTTGTTGACAAACTGGAATAAAGCCAAGAAGAAAATACATCTCCTTCAAATGTTGATATTCGGTTGTATTGACAACTAAACACAATATCACGAAATAACCTTATTCCATTTGAAATCAACCAGAGCTTGAAACCCTAGACATACTATATTGTACATTTTGAGTTGAATTCTCGGTTGAATTGAAACAATAGCTGTTGATGGCTTTCTAAATGCTATATTAGAGGCCTACAGTAAATAGAATCTTTGATGATATATAAGTGATAAAGTATGGTCATATTTCATTTGCTCGGTTTAACTTACCCTTCGGAATGATAGCAACAGTGAATGTATTTCGTTTTAAAATGGTGATCTCTCAACAATCATCCTCACGATAGCACATTGGTAATTAACAGATTAATAGTGAGTGACAAATATAATAGCTATGCAAGGCTGGGATTGGATAAAACTCTGCGTGGGAGACCAAAGGGTAGCTGTAGATAGATAAATTCTCCAGTAGGAGGTGCTGCCCAGCCTATATTCTTTTCTGATTGTGGATATAACGTTGAAGATCTGACATTGTTTTAAATGTATAAATGTAACATGTTTTATACAAGGTTTGTCTATGTTCAAATTTGGTTACCATATTGAAAAAAATTGTGTGGTTGAAATTGCACCCTCAAAACAACAATTGATGGACATTTTTCAAATTCACTGTATTTTCCACATAGATTCCACGTCACAATACGCTGAGAGAATGATGTTGAAATAACATTGATTCAACCAGTTTGTGGGAAAATCAGATACACGGCAGGTCTATTCAGACTGTTTGGGGTTTGCTATTGAACATGTGTCAAGCTCTACTTGTTTCACACATCACTGTAGAGAATATCGATCTAATCTGGGATGTCAGGTAACTGCCAAAATAAAGGAAACACCAACATAAAGTGTCTTAATAGGGCGTTGTGTCACCACGAGACAGAACAGCTTCAGTGCACCTTGGTATAGATTCTACAAGTGTCTGGGACTCTATTGGAGGGATGTGACACCATTCTTCCACAAGAATTTCCATAATTTGGTGTTTTGTTGATGGTGGTGGAAAACGCTGTCTCAGATCCCGCTCCAATCTCTCATAAGTGTTCCATTGGGTTGAGATCTTGTTACTGTGACGGCCATGGCATTTAGTTTACATTGTTTTCATGCTCCTCAAACCATTCAGTGACCACTTGTGCCCATTGAATCGGGACATTGTCATCCTTTGGGGGCATAGCCATGGTAAGAAAAATAATTTCCATAATGATGGCCTGCCCAACATTATACATAACACACAGCATTAAGGGATGCTAATTTCTGAATTAACTCAGGAACCACACCTGTATGGAAGAACCTGCTCTCAATATACTTTGTTACCCTCATTTACTCAAGTGTTTCCATTATTTTGTCAGTTACCTGTACATTGCAGTTAGAATAAACGTGAAACACATCAGTCCAGACAGGAAAGAGAACCTGAGGCCATATTTGAATCATGTACGGTAACCGGGGTAGAGCAAATGAATAGATGCAGGTGCTTCGGGGAGGGAGAGGTAAGACTGAGGTGCTTGCCTGTTTTCTGAGTGACTGCACGCAGCGTGTCTATGTTAAATATTCCCTTCTTTCACAACACAGTTATAGAGACTCATAGAGAAGCATTAAGGTTGCATGATGCATTGCTCTCTCTCTCTCTCTCTCTTTCTCTCTCTCTCTCTCTCTCTCTCTCCCTCTCTCTCTCTCTCTCTCTCTCTGTCTGTGTTGAGGAAATATTCATTGTGTACAAGAATCCCTCAACAACAAAAAAACAGAAGAGCCTCCATTTTACCTCACTCAACATGGCCACATTAATATTCATTAGAGAAAGAGGAGGAAAGTGCTTTATAAACTCAGATGAGATGCCACACAATGAGTCCTGCATTCCAATTAGGTGGGGATACACACAGAGACACACACACACACACACACACACCGTTTCCAAGGGAACAGCAGATTGGAAGTCACCTGAATGAGCCCTGTCAAATTGTGCTTCCTATATAAAATGGAGGTCATGGCCACCAAGCATTCAGGGGGACGCTAGCTACCCTACAACACCTTCCTACAGTGTTTTGACATAGATTAACATTACAACATTTTTGGTTGTAAGTGGTTATCTGGAAAGGGGGGAACATAATGCAGAACGAAAGGTATCGAGACCCCGGAACAATTCCCCGTGTCACAAAACCCATTAGAGTGTAACAGACAGGGTGAGTTGCTCGGGGACAAAGACAGTAAGGATACTTCCTTCTGAGAGAGCAGTGCAGTGGAGTGCAGTAGAAGGACAACGGCATTGTTGGCAAAGTCAATCTCAATCCACAGGCGGACGAGATAAGAACTCTGGAGCCCCTTGGCACTCAATGAAGATTTCAGATAGAATTGCTACAGTATTATCTCAATGAGAAATCCCTTCCCTGACTTAGAGAGCAGCTAAATCAATAGCCCATCAGAGCAGAGATAGGACGACGGCCTTGCTTGACTTTCGTGAGTACGGAGGAGCCGCTCTGTAAAACAGTAAGCAGTCAGAGCCACAGGGAGAGCAGAGCAGAGCAACACTTCCTAAGGTTCTGACTCACAGCCCGAGCTAAAAAGCAGAGGAATGTCAAATCCCAACTCGCAAAATATAGTTCAGTACTCTGATAATGAAGCAGCCACGACTCTCAAGAAGAGAAGTTATGAATTGGCTTGAAAAGAGCTGGGGAGCACCTGGAGAAAGATGATGCCAAATGGGTCTGAGTCAGTGTGTCTGATGCCACTTTGGATATCCTTACCAAAAGGCATCCAATATGTCTCACACAATAACTTGGGCAAAGTGGGCTCCTCAAGTGAGTTCTGTTGCTCCAGTGCCCCACGTAAATTAAATTAGGCTTCAATTGTTTTTCATTTCAGTTCAATTTGATTTCATTTCAGTCTAGCTTTCCTTTTGGCATCTCTGAGTGAGTGATTGGGTATCTGTGTTTTTGGTTGGAAGGAACGATCAAAGGGAAAATACCTGGCTTTCAAATCAAAAGTGTTTCTCTGAAAGAGGCTTTGAAGAATGATGCATTCATGGCAGCTGAGTGGATAACCACCCCTATTTCACCTGGTGATTTCACTGAATCACAGTCCATAACAGATGGAAAGACCTGTTGACCTCCAGACCTGCTGTACTCTTTATCCCGTGACCTGCATGGTGGAGGAATAGATCTGCTATTGTATCCGTGGTGTGAGGAGTATTTTGATCTGTTTACAGCTGGCTCTACAACAAAAGCTCAGCATGGTTCTCTTTGTTCTATTTCATACCTGCTACCCCAGACGCTCTCTGTCTGCTGCTGTAAGTGGTGCAACCTTTACACATAAAATAACACACATTTTTCAGAAAGCGAGAAATAATTGAATGATTCATATGATTCCTGGATCATGCATTCAGTCTCTGTGCTGTTCCAAGGCTAACGTACCTGCCAGCATGACTGTGTGAGTGAAGTAGAGGCTACACAGTTCGATGCTTCAGGAATGAGAGATGGAAATATACACTGAGCAAACACATCCACGCAACATGCAGCAATTTCAAAGGTTTTACTCAACTACAGTTCATATAAGGAATTTATTAGGCCCTAATCTATGGATTTCACATGACTGGGAATCAGTGGTGACCCGTCTTTCAGGGCAGGTGGGGCAGAGGCTTTTTTGGGGTCGGGTTTGCCTGTTTTGCATGTTATTTTGTCATTAATACATGTCACATATCAGTTTGAAAACAATGTAAAAAAAATTAAATGTAATTGAGTTAATAAAGCTGCATACAAACATGGTCTCTTTTTTGATTTCCTGAGTAAAGCAGCTCCAAAAGGCAGGTGTTTCAGCCTAGCTCAGTGCTTTCTGTGGTGGTGGGGCAAGCCAGCAGAAAATACAGAGCGTTGCGCCTGATTGGCTCAGTTTTCTGTCATGAAGGGGACAGTACATCAAGGTTAGAGCTCAAAAATGCCCCTTTGCTGAAGGTCACAGATAAAATGACATCAAAACACATTATATCTACAACATTACACTTTTTTTTATTTAACTTGGCAAGTCAGTTAAGAACAAATTGTTATTTACAATGAGGGCCTACTGGGGAACAGTGGTTTAACTGCCTTGTTCAGGGGCACCAGATTTTTACCTTGTCAGCTCAGGGATTCGATCCAGCAACCTTTCTGTTACTAGCCCAGCGTGCTAACCACTAGGCTACCTGCCTAGTAGCTTGACTGATTATGTCAACATCTTACTTTCCAAGTCTTAGCTAGCAGTCATTATCAGTTGTCGACAATCTACTGGCAAATCCTTTTTAATCCTTGTCACACGAAGAGAAATAATTAAGAGAAATTATAGATAAAACGTATCGGCCATTGTACATAAAGATTACACAACAAGTTGGAAATCGCAAATTCAACAATAATCTCAACCCAGCACAGCCAGAAGAGGACTGAGCGTGGTTCCTCTCTAGGTTTCTTTCTAGGTTCCTGCCTTTCTAGGGAGTTTTTCGTAGCCACAGTGCTTCTACATTGCTTCCTGTTTGGTGTTTTAGGCTGTGTTTCTGTACAGCACTTTGTGACATCTGCTGATGTAAAACAAACTTTATAAATACATTTGATTGATTGATTGAACAACGAGTCACTTGGAAGGAATCAGTGGCTAACGGCAAGCGTTGCAAAGAAACCCCTAACATTAGCCTGCTATTCAATGGAGTGGCTGTGTTTTTTCCTGAGTTCCCACCCATCAATCCAGAGAATGCCAGACTTTGATGACAAAGTTTGATGACAAAAGTTTCCAACAAAGGACCGCTGCGCCACCTTCACAGGGTCAGCCCAAAAATGTCTTGTATGCTGCTGCATAAATGATGCAATATGAAAGGGAGAAATGTATACTGTAGCTAATAAAGTAATAGTAAGTGTATGTTGTGTAGCAAGCTGTTAGTAACCCATGTGCCTCACCCTAATAATTTGGTCTATTTTCACCTCTTAATTTTGCCTAATGTTCTGACTTGGTGGTGCACAAATAGCCTATAACCTGTTTTAGAGAAATGTAATCATCGAATATTGTAAGAGCTTTCATTGTCTGTTTATTTATCCTACGGCTCAGACTTGGTGTACAGGGAGAACACTGTAAGAACGGCCCATGTTCTGAATTCTGTCGCTGTACATTTCAAAAGTACTGAACAAATAGTTATATTGACTAAGTCCATCGTCGAATTCTCATTAATGTCTCAATCGAAGTTACGGATGGCCTCTTGTCTGCTTGTCGTCCCCTTATGCCATAGTTTGTACATCTCAATTGTCAGGAGAAACCACATTAGTTTAAGCAAGTCTGCCATATCATCTATGTTTTTATGTGTAGTGGCTTAGCTGGCATGCATCCCACTGCTGGGAATACTAATATTCATAATTAATGCATAGCATTAATCAGGTTGTGGATTGTGGCCTGTGGAATGTTATCCCTCACCTCTTCAAATCAAATCAAATCAAATCAAATTTTATTTGTCACATACACATGGCTAGCAGATGTTAATGCGAGTGTAGCGAAATGCTTGTGCTTCTAGTTCCGACAATGCAGTAATAACGAACAAGTAATCTAACTAACAATTCCAAAAACTACTGTCTTATACACAGTGTAAGGGGATAAAGAATATGTACATAAGGATATATGAATGAGTGATGGTACAGAGCAGCATAGGCAAGATACAGTAGATGATATCGCGTACAGTATATACATATGAGATGAGTATGTAAACCAAGTGGCATAGTTAAAGTGGCTAGTGATACATGTATTACATAAGGATGCAGTCGATGATATAGAGTACAGTATCTACGTATGCATATGAGATGAATAATGTAGGGTAAGTAACATTATATAAGGTAGCATTGTTTAAAGTGGCTAGTGATATATTTACATCATTTCCCATCAATTCCCATTATTAAAGTGGCTGGAGTAGAGTCAGTGTCATTGACAGTGTGTTGGCAGTAGCCACTCAATGTTAGTGGTGGCTGTTTAACAGTCTGATGGCCTTGAGATAGAAGCTGTTTTTCAGTCTCTCGGTCCCAGCTCTGATGCACCTGTACTGACCTCGCCTTCTGGATGACAGCGGGGTGAACAGGCAGTGGCTCGGGTGGTTGATGTCCTTGATGATCTTTATGGCCTTCCTGTAGCATCGGGTGGTGTAGGTGTCCTGGAGGGCAGGTAGTTTGCCCCCGGTGATGCGTTGTGCAGACCTCACTACCCTCTGGAGAGCCTTACGGTTGAGGGCGGTGCAGTTGCCATACCAGGCGGTGATACAGCCCGCCAGGATGCTCTCGATTGTGCATCTGTAGAAGTTTGTGAGTGCTTTTGGTGACAAGCCGAATTTCTTCAGCCTCCTGAGGTTGAAGAGGCGCTGCTGCGCCTTCCTCACGATGCTGTCTGTGTGAGTGGACCAATTCAGTTTGTCTGTGATGTGTATGCCGAGGAACTTAAAACTTGCTACCCTCTCCACTACTGTTCCATCTTCAATGGCTGTGCAAAGTTGCTGGATATTGGCGGGAACTAGAACACGCTGGCGAACACGTCGATCCAGAGCATCCAAAACATGCTCAATGGGTGACATGTCTGGTGAGTAGGCAGGCCATGGAAGGACTGAGACATTTTCAGCTTTCTGTTCACAATGTAGACGTCAGCAAACCGCTCACCCACACATCGTCATACACACTGTCTGCCATCTGCCTAGTACAGTTGAAACTGGGATTCATACCGTGAAGAGCACACTTCTCCAGTGTGCCAGTGGCCATCGAAGGTGAGCATTTGCCCACTGAAGTTGGTTATGAGGCCAAACTGCAGTCAGGTCAAGATCCTAGTGAGGTAGCAGATGAGCTTCCCTGATACGGTTTCTGACAGCTTGTGCAGAAATGATTTGGTTGAGCAAACCCACAGTTTCATCAGTTGTCCGGGTGGCTGGTCTCAGATGATTTGGAGGTCCTGGGCTGGTGTGGTTACCTGTGGTCTGCAGGTGTGAGGCCGGTTGGACGTACTGACAAATTCTCTAAAACGACGTCAGATGCGGCTTATGGTAGGGAAATGAAAATTCAATTCTCTGGCAACATTCCTGCAGTTAGAATGGCAATTGCACACTCCCTCAAAACTTGAAGCATCTGTGGCATTGTGTTAAAACTAGACGTTTTAGAGTCCCCAGCACAAGGTGCACCTGTGTACTTATTATTATTTGTATTTTTTATTTAACTAGGCAAGTCAGTTAAGAACAAATTCTTATTTACAATGGCAGCCTACCATGGAGCAGTGGGTTAACTGCCTTGTTCAGGGGTAGATTTATTTTTACCTTGTCAGCTCACGGACTCGATCCAGCAACCTTTTGGATACTGGCCCAACACTCTAACCACTAGGGTACCTGCCGCCCCAATGACTGCTGTTTAATCAGCTTCTTGATATGCCACACCTGTCAGGTGGAGGGATTATCTTGACAAAGGAGAAACGCTCGCTAACAAGGATGTAAACAAATTTGTGCACAACATTTTAGAGAAATAAGCTTTTTGTGCTTTTATTTCAACTCATGAAGCATGGGACCAACACTTTACATGTTGCGCTTATATTTTTGTTCAGTATATTTCTAAATGTACAGTACTTTACAATAATGGTTATGATCATTACAGATGCAAACATACAACATTCATTACGGTCCATTGCACTGAAAGTCAGTCAATACAGTAAGCATAAAACATGCATACAAATGTTTGCATTATGTGGAATGGAGGACCGTAACTGATGACTGTACGTACAATTCAAAAGGTTTAAAAGTAGGAGGATAGTGAGTGATATTAGGAGGATGGTGAGTGATATTAGGAGGATGGTGAATGATATTAGGAGGGTGGTGAGTGATATTAGGAGGATGGTGAGTGATATTAGGAGGATGGTGAGTGATATTAGGAGGGTGGTGAGTGATATTAGGAAGGTGGTGAGTGATATTAGGAGGATGGTGAGTGATATTAGGAGGGTGGTGAGTGATATTAGGAGGGTGGTTAGTGATATTAGGAGGGTGGTGAGTGATATTAGGAGGATGGTGAGTGATATTAGGAGGGTGGTGAGTGATATTAGGATGGTGGTGAGTGATAGTAGGAGGGTGGTGAGTGATATTAGGAGGGTGGTGAGTGATATTAGGAGGATGGTGAGTGATATTAGGAGGATGGTGAGTGGTATTAGGAGGGTGGTGAGTGATATTAGGAGGGTGGTGAGTGATATTAGGAGGGTGGAGAGTGATATTAGGAGGGTGGAGAGTGATATTAGGAGGGTGGTGAGTGATATTAGGAGTGTGGTGAGGGATATTAGGAGTGTGGTGAGTGATATTAGGAGGGTGGTGAGTGATATTAGGAGGGTGGTGAGTGATATTATGAGGGTGGTGAGTGATATTAGGAAGGTGGTGAGTGATATTAGGAGGGTGGTGAGTGATATTAGGAGGGTGGAGAGTGATATTAGGAGGGTGGTGAGTGATATTAGGAGGGTGGTGAGTGATATTAGGAGTGTGGTGAGTGATATTAGGAGTGTGGTGAGTGATATTAGGAGGGTGGTGAGTGATATTAGGAGGGTGGTGAGTGATATTAGGAAGGTGGTGAGTGATATTAGGAGGGTGGTGAGTGATATTAGGAGGGTGGTGAGTGCAGGTGATATTGTGACACAGGAAAAGGAAGGAGGGGTCATAGCCGGATTCTCATAGCCGGATTCTCTATATCTGACAGTGAAGTAAGATCACAAGGGAAGGTCAAGGCACGCACCCACACCCACACACCCACCATAACCACCCATTTGTGAAATCATTGATTATCTGAACAGCTGGATGTGAGCGTGGGGCTTTGTGGGACATGAAGAGTGGATGTGTCCTCAGCAGGTACAGCAGCACCAGGCTCTGATGAGGGTTCAGCCCCAGAGGATTTCACCACCAGCCGCTCTGCTTTGCCAGGGGATTCAACCCTCATTATTACTCCGCCACATTGGGGATACGTCCCAAATGGCACCCTTTCCACGATAAAGTGCACTACTTTTGACCAGAGCCCTATGGGTCCTGGTCAAAAGTAGTGCACTATATAGGGAATATGGTACCATTCGGGATGCAACATGGGACTCCATAACAAGAGGAATGGGAATAATGGGCTTTAGCTGGACATAATTAACCTTCACGCGGAGGATGTATTTAAGCATGTTTAAGCTACTCTCCATCTCTGTAAATGTCACTGTGTGTATGTGTTCACTAAGAGGTCTGTCTGTCTGTCTGTCTGTCGGTCCACAGAGAAGAGTTTTACCTGCTAGGAGTCTAAACAGCCTACAGCCTCTAGTCAGGAGTAGAACAACTCCAGAACACACTGATTTACAACGACAACCTCAACACACAGCCAGGAGCATGTCTGAACACTGTACACACACACCATTACACCCAGTGCAGAGTAACTTCAGTGCACTAGCCCAAGGACGTGTTATGTATGAATCATTTATAATGTGAATGCATTTATACAGTAGGCTACCAGACTTATTTTAACTGAAACAAGCCCTACCCGTCTGTTCTCATTCAAATCATTCACACCAAAAGAGCTCAACAAATTAAAGTAATTCACACCAAAGAGCTCAGTGAAGGAAATTCACACCAAAAGATTCCAATCAAACCACGACACACACACTCTACAGATGAACCTCCTCACAGGGTGGAAGGATATTTTAACCGAGCTGACGTCATCAGGAGAAGAACTGCAGGTCAGCAGGGGAGGGCCTATCAATTACTAATATCGCTATGGAAACGATAAAGGCCAGGATATAATCGTCTGAGGGGCAGAATGAACATTCATGTATTCTGGATGGATGGTGAGTTATTCTACTGCTCGTCTCCCTGTAGGAACTATTAGTATGTGCCTTTGTTGCTCTGAGGGTTATGGAGTCAGCAATAGGCCCTACAATATACTGTAAAAGTCAACCCTACAGCAGTGCACTGCATGCACTGATAACACACAAGCACAAGTCATTATAGGCTCACCATAGCT
>NC_034180.2:3760064-3895064 GCF_002021735.2 Oncorhynchus kisutch | reverse complement strand
CAGTAGTACCTGGGCCTGACAATGAGTTAGTGAATCACTGGACAGCATCATGTCTCGCCTTAATAAGTTAAGGCCTGAGAGAATAAAATAAAAACAAGTTTTCACAATCTCATCACCCACCATAAGTTACGCTCTGGTTACACTCTGGCTACACCCTGGCTACACTCTGGCTGATCCCTGGCTACACTCTGGCTACACCCTGGCTACACCCTGGCTACACTCTGGCTACACCCTGGCTACACTCTGGCTACACCCTGGCTACACTCTGGCTACTCCCTGGCTACACTCTGGCTACACCCTGGCTACACTCTGGCTACTCCCTGGCTACACCCTGGCTACACCCTGGCTACACTCTGGCTACACCCTGGCTACACTCTGGCTACACCCTGGCTACACTCTGGCTACTCCCTGGCTACACTCTGGCTACACTCTGGCTACTCCCTGGCTACACCCTGGCTACACCCTGGCTACACCCTGGCTACTCCCTGGCTACACCCTGGCTACACCCTGGCTACTCCCTGGCTACACCCTGGCTACTCCCTGGCTACACTCTGGCTACTCCCTGGCTACACTCTGGCTACACCCTGGCTACTCCCTGGCTACACTCTGGCTACTCCCTGGCTACACTCTGGCTACACCCTGGCTACACCTTGGTTACATCCTGGCTACACCCTGGTTACACCCTGGCTACACCTTGGTTACATCCTGGCTACACCTTGGTTACACCCTGGCTACACCTTGGTTACACCCTGGCTACACCCTGGTTACACCCTGGCTACACCTTGGTTACATCCTGGCTACACCCTGGTTACACCCTGGCTACACCCTGGTTACACCCTGGCTACACCTTGGTTACATCCTGGCTACACCCTGGCTACACCTTGGTTACATCCTGGCTACACCCTGGTTACACCCTGGCTACACCTTGGTTACACCCTGGCTACACCCTGGTTACACCCTGGCTACACCCTGGTTACACCCTGGCTACACCTTGGTTACATCCTGGCTACACCTTGGTTACACCCTGGCTAAACTGTCTATAATGAGACATATGATACAAAAATGCAAGACTACTTGTATCACAACAACATTAGGCAAATTATTATACACCACTCACAGCCCACTACAAATGTCTTCATTTGTATTTATTAGGGATCCCCATTAGTTCCTACCAAGGTAGCAGCTACTCTTCCTGGGCAGTAATATCGATTATAATAACATTTTCAAACATTAAAATACATTTTCCCACAGATTTCACAATACATTAAGTATGTGCCCTCCGGCCACTACTCTACTACAATACACAATCCAGATGTACGCGTGTGTATAGTGTGTATGTTATGTGTGATTGTACCTGTGTGTGTGACTGTTCACAGTCCTCGCTGTTCCATAAGATGTATTTTTATCTGTATAACATATTGTAGCCCTATTTATGATGTGATATAACCTGATCGTAACCTGATATAACCTGATCGTAACCTGATATAACCTGATCGTAACCTGATATAACCTGATCGTAACCTGATATAACCTGATCGTAACCTGATATAACCTGATCGTAACCTGATATAACCTGATCGTAACCTGATATAACCTGATCGTAACCTGATATAACCTGATCGTAACTAACAAAACATCTGGTACAAAATGGTGGCTGTACGTCAGTACAAGCCAACAGAAAAAAATGATCAACTGCTTAACTGGTAACTAATCTGAGGACAACAAAACACAAACCCTCTGCATTATAATACATGATCCATTTTTCAAACGGTTGATAAATTTTTCATGTGAGAAAACATCCACTTGTGTAGCTGATGGATAGCCAATCATCTAGTCATTGTGCTTCTCACTGGGAGGATTTAAAAGACAATCTAGAATTAAAAATCTATTAAATAAGACTTAACCAACATCGTCTCCCAGATGGTATTTTGGAAAGGTTAATGCTTTGAGTGTGTGTGTGTGTGTGTGTGTGTGTGTGTGTGTGTGTGTGTGTGTGTGTGTGTGTGTGTGTGTGTGTGTGTGTGTGTGTGTGTGTGTGTGTGTGCGTGTGCGTGTGTGCGTGCAAGTCTCAGATAGCACTTGTTTTAAAAAGCACATTGTTTATCCACTGCTATTACTAGAAGGTGTGTGCTCGGGTGCGTGTGTGCGTGCAAGTCTCAGATAGCACTTGTTTTAAAAAGCACATTGTTTATCCACTGCTATTACTAGAAGGTGTGTGCTCGGGTGCGTGTGTGCGTGCAAGTCTCAGATAGCACTTGTTTTAAAAAGCACATTGTTTATCCACTGCTATTACTAGAAGGTGTGTGCTCGGGTGAAACACTGTAATTGGATTTCTCTGTGAAGGAGACAGAGAACATTTGATCGACAAGGGCGTTCACCGGGAGGAGGAGGAGTATCGACATATCACATTTAGCAGTGTTATGCGCTGGTTGAAAAACTGAGAAGTTGTGCATCGCAATGTTGTATAGTAGTTAAGCGTGTTGTGTGTGTGTGTGTGTGTGTGTGTTTGTGTCCTTGGTAGGTAGAGATACTGATCCTCCTCCAACACGGTGCTTCGATAGTGTTTCCAGCACTTGACCCCAATTGCTTGGGCTTGTTCGGCTTGGTGATTATCGCTCTTGTTATATGGGTCACACACAGAGGTACACACACGTGTACACTCTCAAACACAGGTACTCACGCACACACACAAAAGATTGAACACAACACACACAAAAGAGTGAACACACACAAACACACACTCAGCTACCATTTTCCGCTCTCCTCTCAAGTAGCTCCACACTGAGCTAAGTGACACGAAGGAGGAAGGGCACAGGGTTGGAGTGTCTTGGCTTGCTGTCTCACACGCTTTCATTGACTACAGTACATCACTGTACTACACGACTACAGCGTAGTAGTCTCCACGCAGTCAAACTCTCATCCCAATACAACACTGTAGTACACAGTCTGGTCTCGTAGCTGAAGGCTGTATCAGTATGTTAATAGAACATGTCCCCAACCTGGGGTTCGTTCCCAGTCCCACAGTAGCAGAGCTGTAGAGCCGTCTGTCTGTCTCTTATGCTTGTCCTAAATGGAAACGTGGTGCTACACGAACTTCTGGGGAAATGACAGTCCCCTCCCAGACCTCCACTCTGCTCCCCAGCGTGCCTCTCCCGCATGGGGTGTTGCTATTAATTTCTCTCTCTCTCTCTCTCTCTCTCTCTCTCTCTCTCTCTCTCTCTCTCTCTATACGTTAAAATATGAATTTGGTTACTATTACCAAGGGACGTGGTGGAAAATGGCTCTTGCTTCTGCAGATTAAACAACATGGGAAAAGAATGAAAGGCCATTTCCCAGAATCAGCAGCACCTCACGTTAATGAGAGCCATCTATCAACTCGAGATGTTTCCCACGGCAACAGGCTCATTATTGGTTGCAATTTATGGACTGTTCAGATGAGGTGTATCATAGCAACCCCTTGGCTTTTTGTCTGAAAAGGCTTGTGTGTGGGGCTAAAATAACACACTTTTGAAAAGGGCCGGTACAATATAAAACGACCAGGCGTCAGGGAGGGTACACTTCACTTGTTGTGTGGCTCATGAGGATACACCTTATGGGGACAAGGACAGGAAGCCACGATAGACTATAGACATGCCCAAAGGCCCTCCTGGTGTCCAATTATGCATACTCAGCTAATCTAATGTCACGCAAAGTATAATATAATGCTGATAGATCTGCGTTAAGAAAAAGGGGAAAAGTGGAGACTACTAGAGGAAACTGCAGGTTTGAGGAGTAAACTATGGAGTCAAAGGACAGGAATAGTGCGATGCAATAACTGCAGGCTCTATTTTACAGCATCAAATTTCACCAAAGGGATTTCTCAGATGGGAGGACCGATTTCCCAATGGGCTTCAATCTAAAAGTAAGTGACACAGCCAGACTCTCTCTCTCTCTTTCTCTCTCTGTCTCGCTCTCTCCTTTACAATGCCCTTCCCAAAAACCTTTGTCTCTTGCCGAGATATCAAAATAGCTCCTTTCATTGTGAATCCTCAGCCAGCAGTTACAGTACATTTACTTACACATTTACTTGTAATTACTACAAGTAAATCTAGTTTCTTGTTTCCACCATGCTGATTGGCACTGGCAATCCCACAGAGGTGAGGCTTTTTTGCATTTCTCTTCTCCGCCTATACACACACACACACACACACACACACACACACACACACACACACACACACACACACACACACACACACACACACACACACACACACACACACACACACACACACACACACACACACACACACACACACACACTCCTCTATCTATTCCCTATCCCTCTCTGTCTGTTTGAACTCCCATCCCTCTCTTGTCGCTCCACCTTGCCTCCAACGGGCCCTGTGATAGTTTAGTGACATAGTTCATCTGTCTCCGAGGCCCTCAGGAGCAGATCTGTTTAAACCACAGAGCTCAGTAAACAGTCACACCCCAAAGAGCACATGCATACTCTGGCAGTGTTTCAAATGGCACCCTATTCCCTATATAATGCACTACTTTTAACCAGTTCCCATGGGGAATAGGGTGCTATCATTCCTCTCCGGCTAATGAAACCCAAACAGGCATGACATGATATGGAGGCCCCATGCCTTGTTATGGTTGCACTCTCATATCTCCAACTACAGTGCCATGGCTCATACTGAGCATTAAAGTGGAACTGACAGCGTTTTAACTACTTTGCAGAAACAAACGGACAACCCTAATATCAGTCATAATATCATACTGAACATTAAAGACTCTGGCCCATTGCACTATTTGGGGAGATCTCTTCTATGATATCCTACTCCAAATACCGCGATATCCGATATAATCGTTTCGCGGCGTAAATTATCTTTGTATGGTGAAACAATAAGGCTCAGTTCATTCATTTACACTTCATGGTAAAACTTCATGTTTTGATTTGCAAAGTTCAAATAGATATATCATCAATGTCAGATATCGCCATATTCGATGTAAACATATATCGGCCCAACCCTAGGAGAAACATGTCTTGGGGGACCTCCGAAACTCTAGGTACAGGTACGTAGTGAACTCAGTATGTACACACACACACACACACACACAGTATGTGTAGCTACAACAGTCTAAACTAAGCCATCCTGCACTCCTCAGTTCATCCACGTTTTCCTTTTTTCTTTAACCTTTGTTTATCCAGGAAATGTCACTGAGGTCAACTCTTTTACAAAGGAGACCTACATGACATGACCCGGAAACACTCTGCTCCCTATAGGTCTGATGGCCTGATTATCAGGAATAACTGGTAGTCAAATCCTGTGTATACACTCTTAGAAAAACAGGTTCCAAAAGGGTTCTTCAGCTGTCCCCATAGGAGAACCCTTTTTGGTTCCAGGTAGAGCTGTCTGTGGAAACCCTCTGTGGAAAGGGTTCTACACAGAACCCTTTCTACCTGAAACCAAAAAGGTTTCATCAAAGGGTTATCTTATGGGGACAGCCAAAGAACCCTTTTAGGTTCTAGAAAGCATGTTTTTTTCTAAGAGTGCTGTCCCCCTCCCTCACAGCTGATCATTTCCTCCCTGGTCCCATTCCTACTCCTCAAACAGCCATAGAGGGACCACCCCACCTGACCCCACTTCTCGTTTTAACTAACATATACAGGTAGCTGCCAAAAAAAAGAAAACACTTGGGCAAATGAGCGATACAAAGTATTTTCAAATCAAATCAAATGTATTTATAAAGCCCTTTTTACATCAGCAGATGTCACAAAGTGCTGTACAGAAACCCAGCCTAACACCCCAAACAGCAAGCAATGCAGATATAGAAGCACAGTGGCTATGAAACAATCCCTACAAAGGAAGGAACCTAGGGAGAAACCTAGAGAGGAACCAGGCTCTGAGGGGTGGCCAGTTCTCTTCTGGCTGTCCCAGGTAGCAGGTGCTTCCACACATGTGGTTCCTGAGTTATTTAAGCAAGTAACATCCCATCATGCTTAGGGTCATGTATAAAAATGCCTAGTTGCCCATTATTTTGGCTACCCTGGCAAGAAGAAGAGATATCAGTGTCTTTGAAAGAGGGGTTTCAAATGACCATAGGCGGTTTAAAGGCTGCGTGTGTGAGTATCAGTCACCAGAACTCAACCCAATGGAACACTTACAGTATGGAAGATTCTGGAGCAGCGCCTGAGACAGCGTTTTCCACCAATTTCTCATGGAAGAATGGTGTCACATCCCTCCAATAGAGTCCCAGACACTTGTAGAATCTATACAAATCAAATCAAATCAAATTTATTTATATAGCCCTTCGTACATCAGCTGATATCTCAAAGTGCTGTACAGAAACCCAGCCTAAAACCCCAAACAGCAAGCAATGCAGGTGTAGAAGCACGGTGGCTAGGAAAAACTCCCTAGAAAGGCCAATACCTAGGAAGAAACCTAGAGAGGAACCAGGCTATGTGGGGTGGCCAGTCCTCTTCTGGCTGTGCCGGGTGGAGATTATAACAGAACATGGCCAAGATGTTCAATGTTCATAAATGACCAGCATGGTCGAATAATAATAAGGCAGAACAGTTGAAACTAGAGCAGCAGCACAGTCAGGTGGAAGTTGAAACTGGAGCAGCAGCATGGCCAGGTAGACTGGGGACAGCAAGGAGTCATCATGTCAGGTAGTCCTGGGGCATGGTCCTAGGGCTCAGGTCAGTTGAAACTGGAACAGCAGCATGGCCAGGTGGACTGGGGACAGCAAGGAGTCATCATGTCAGGTAGTCCTGGGGCATGGTCCTAGGGCTCAGGTCCTCCGAGAGAGAGAAAGAAAGAGAGAAGGAGAGAATTAGAGAACGCACACTTAGATTCACACAGGACACCGAATAGGACAGGAGAAGTACTCCAGATATAACAAACTGACCCCAGCCCCCCGACACATAAACTACTGCAGCATAAATACTGGAGGCTGAGACAGGAGGGGTCAGGAGACACTATACCAAGGTGCACTGAAGCTGTTCTGGCTCATGGTGACACAACACCCTATTAAGACACTTTATGTTGGTGTTTCCTTTATTTTGGCAGTTACCTGAATTTCTCAGTACACATCGTTAACATCAGCCTTTATTACAGTGATTTCCCCTATTTTCCCAGCACCCCTGCAGCGTGTCTGGGTTAGGAGGACTAGGCTTCGCGCCACTGGCCTTAAATAAGACGTTTCCTTGATAACAGCGACATTGAAGTCTTTTACGGTCCTATTTGTCATCTCTAGGCACTTTAATGGAGTAAATTAAAACCATTCAAAGCCATTTAGTCTTAACCTTTGACTTGACTGTATCCTCCATCTGAGAGTGGAGCACTCAAATCAAATCCAAGTTTATTTGTCAAGTGCGCCGAATACAACAGGTGTAGAACCTACAGTGAAATGCTTACTTACAGGCTCTAACCAATGGTGCAAAAAAAGGTGTTAGGTGACAATAGGTAAGTAAAGAAATAAAACAACAGTAAAAAGGCTATGTACAGTAACGAGGCTATAAAAGTAGCGAGGCTACATACAGACACCGGTTAGTCGGGCTGATTGAGGTAGTATGTACATGTAGATATGGTTAAAGTGACTATGCATATATGATGAACAGAGAGTAGCAGTAGCGTAAAAGAGGGGTTGGCGGGTGGTGGGTGGCGGGTGGCGGGACACAATGCAGATAGCCCGGTTAGCCATGTGCGGGAGCACTGGTTGGTCGGCCCAATTGAGGTAGTATGTACATGAATGTATAGTTAAAGTGACTATGCATATCAGTATAATAAACAGAGAGTAGCAGCAGTGTCAAAGAGGGGTTGGGGGGGGGGGGGGACACAATGCAAATAGTCCGGGTAGCCATTTGATTACCTGTTCAGGAGTCTTATGGCTTGGGGGTAAAAACTGTTGAGAAGCCTTTTTGTCCTAGACTTGGCACTCTTGTACCGCTTGCCATGCGGTGGTAGAGAAAACATTCTATGACTGGGGTGGCTGGGGTCTTTGACAATGTTTAGGGCCTTCCTCTGACACCGCCTGATGTAGAGGTCCTGGATGGCAGGCAGCTTAGCCCCGGTGATGTACTGGGCCGTATGCACTACGCTCTGTAGTGCCTTGCGGTCGTTGGCCGAGCAATTGCTGTACCAGGCAGTGATGCAACCAGCAGTGATGCTCTCGATGTTGCAGCTGTAGAACATTTTGAGGATCTTTTAGTTTCCTGAGGGGGAATAGGCATGTCGTGCCCTCTTCACAACTGTCTTGGTGTGTTTGGACCATTCTAGTTTGTTGTTGATGTGGACACCAAGGAACTTGAAGCTCTCAACCTGCTCCACTACAGCCCCGTCGATGAGAATGGGGGAGTGCTTGGTCCTCCTTTTCCTGTAGTCCACAATCATCTCCTTAGTCTTGGTTATGTTGAGGGATAGGTTGTTATTCTGGCACCACCCGGCTAGGTCTCTGACCTCCTCCCTGTAGGCTGTCTCACCGTTGTAGGTGATCAGGCCTACCACCGTTGTGTTGTCTGCAAACTTAATGATGGTGTTAGAGTCGTGCCTGGCCATGCATTCGTGGGTGAACAGGGAGTACAGGAGGGGACTGAGCACGCACACCTGGGGAGCTCCAGTGTTGAGGATCAGCGTGGCAGATGTGTTGCTACCTACCTTCACCACCTGGGGGATGGCCCGTCCGGAAGTCCAGGATCCAGTTGCAGAGGGAGGTGTTTAGTCCCAGGATCCTTAGCTTAGTGATGAGCTTTGAGGGTACTATGGTGTCCCACCTGGACATAAGTGTTCCTTTTGTCCAGGTGGGAAAGGGCAGTGTGGAGTGCAATAGAGATTGCATCATCTGTGAATCTGTTTGGGCGGTATGCAAATGGGAGTGTGTCTAGGGTTTCTGGGATAATGGTGTTGATGTGAGGCATTACCAGCCTTTCAAAGCACTTCATGGCTACGGACGTGAGTGCTACGGGTCTGTAGTCATTTAGGCAGGTTGCCTTTGTGTTCCTGGGCACAGGGACTATGGTGGTCTGCTCTAAACTCTAAGCTCCACGATAACACTGAGCAAAGGTAACCTACAACCACAATAGCATCCACAGTATCAACAGGTGATTCAATGTCAACTGACGACTGTTGCAAATGAGAAGCAATGTCACAATTGAATACCCCCAATATCATTGTCATATTTGATAATGACAACAGGTGATTCCAGGTTTGTGATAGGACCCTTGCTGCTCTGATTTCATCATGGAAAACATGACAACAAAACTCTTATACAACAAACACCAACACCACGTCGACCAAAGCAAAAGCCACATAATTTCAGAGAGAAAATGTGAAATTGCAAAACTATAAATACATCAATTAATCAATCTGCAATGCAGACACTCTAGAGCAATTACAAGCAATCCTATTCACAGTTAGCAATAATAAACACAGCTCTTTGACTAAAAGCTTTTTCGAAGGCTGTGTGTTTTGACGAATCAATAGCCATTCTGTCAAGAAGCCACACAGGAGGATGCTGTTGAAAAGATCTCACAGTGACCCCACAGCAATTTGACTGTCTAACAGCGAGAGAGCCCTCCCTCAATGACTAACAACAGGATAGAACTGCACAGAGTTACACACCCCCAAGTCACTTCTAGAGGATGATACATCAGCATGGTGAGCTGTTGGTGTCTATCGGAAGGGGAATGACACACACACACACACACACACGCTCTCTGATTTGTCAAAAGTTCTGGTTTAAATGAAGACTGGGAAGTTGCCCTGATATTGTCCCTTCATGTTTCCTCCTCCAGGGCTGTAATCAGACCTCTGATGGCTCGGCAGGATCTATTCAATGATGGACAAAGACTGACAGACAGGAGAGGGACACTCTTCCCCATGGGAAATAATAGCTCTCAACATAGAAAGGGTAAGAAAAGGCCATAGACACACACACACCAGGCCCCCCGTGTCCGTTCTGGAGTGTAAAGTCACAAGCTCTGCTGTTTGGCTTATACGTACAAATCTACAAATCTATTAATCAAATTAAATAGTGATCCGTTATGCACATTTGTCGTCACACAGGACCACATGCTGACACAGACCAATCACTGTCCGGCAGGCCCTCATCCACGCTCTTTGCACGTGTCTCTCAGGCAGGATGAAAACAACTGCATTGATCATGATCCTTTGCAAGTTACGGCCACTTTCACCATGATCCTTAGTGATGTTTTGGTGCCATTCAGTCCCATTTGGCATTATGGTGCTCTTCAAATTCAAATACTTCATGCGCCATTGGGAGTTTTTTATAGAAATACGTCAGCGCTATCACTATCTACTGGTTTTAATGTCTATGACACACACACACACACACACACACACACGCACTTGCCAGGTAATGACAGTCTTCCTGATCTCACTTGGTGCAGCGTGTCTCAGCTGTAATCTCCTGACACGGTCAGATGAGATGTCCTGTTCTACTGGGAAACGAATGACTCAAACACAACAACAAGTTGAGTGCCTCATCCTCAGACAGCACCTCCAGACATTATACCACTCTGGCCCCCCGGGGATACAGAGGAAGTCAGCGGGAGGGAAGACTGTTCCATATTCAGCAGAAACAAACCAGACAACATGGTGGCCTAGCAGTCAGGCTGATGTCCTGATCCTTGGTTCATCCATCAACCTATACTATACTGGATATACAAAAGTATGTGGACACCCTTTCAAATGAGTGGATTCGGCTATTTCAGCCACACCTGTTGCTGACAGGTATTTCAAATTGAGCACACAGCCATGCAATCTCCATAGAAAAACATGGGCAGTAGAATGGCCTTACTGAAGAGCTTTCAATGTGGCACCGTTGCTAGAGCTTCCCTGTAACTGCTGTTATTGTGAAGTGGAAATGTCTAAGAGCAACAACGGCTCAACCGTGAAGTGGTAGGCCACACAAGCTCACAGAACGGAGCAGTGGATTCTGTGCTTCCAACTATGTGGCAACAGTTTGGGGAAGGCCCTTTCCTGTTTCAGCATGACAATGCCCCCGTACAAAAGTCAACAAGAAGTAGCAGCAAAGAAATTATTTAGATGAAACTGTTTCTATTTTGAACCATTTCATGTGTCTGAAGGCACAAACTCCACCTTCCCTGCGGGCCCAGAGAACAAATGAAGTGCACTATTAGCCCACCGCTGGCCAATCGGACGGCTCAGATTACCGTGTCTGCAGTAACATAGTAGGCATAAAAGAAAGTTACAGCAAAATTGATACTGTGAGATTGCGAGAGAGAGACTGTCAATGAATAGGGCAAAGAGCTTCTGTTTTTATGAGTGAGTTCATGTTTAAGTTCTTACTCAGCACTGTCAACACTGTATTCAACACTTTTATAACCCATAAAATGCCCGTTCTTCCTATTTCCACTCAGCTCTACAACAAACACTGCAGTAATGAATGAGGAGGAAAGTGTATCTATAGTCTTGCATTGTTGTTATTATAAGTGGCTTGGGTCTTTTTCAATATCAAGGAATATTTCACTTTCTCTGTTCATGGGAGAAATAATGCGGTGCAACACGAGTTTTACCATCAGCTGGAAGACGGTGTCCCTTCTTGGTCAGTGTCAGCGGAGGAAAGGGAGAGCAGAGGGATGTTGAGAAGCGGACCCTCAGTCTGCTCTCTCCCTCCGCTGAGACTGGCCATCAGATGCAGGCACCATCACCCCAGTAAAATTACAATTAAAATCAAATGACTTCAATGTATGATCATTCAGCTGTGCTACACAAATAATACATTAACAGATCACATTAGCCTACCTCCAAAAATGGCCCGAACAACAATGCAATGGCAGGTAAATTCAAGCAAAAGGCCAAAAGCGGCGGTAATGTATTTGGGCCTATAGCTTACTGTACAAACCTCATTGCTACAGTACTGTTTATCATTGGTTCATGTTGCATGGGCTTACGTTTTTTAAGTCATGTTAAAAAGAATCTGAGCGGAAGATATTAGCTTGCAAGTGATCTTGACTCAGAAAATGTTGGTGACCACTCTTCCAAGTTTTCGAGGGCTGTGGATAAAAAGAAGGTCACATACACAGAGACACAGAGGCACAGCGACAGAGAGAGAGAGACACACACACACTCACACACACACACACACACTATCCTGGCCCAATTTTTTTTTAAGTAAAATGGCGGGAAACGGGGGACCCCATTGAAGGGCGCTTCGCCCTTTTTTCAGTTTGAATGTTTCTTTCCTTCTCTTCTTCTGCTAGCTAGCTGCAATACCGGGTCGATGCGTGGAGCGGACGTGTACCGTCCGTGGAGCGGACGGAGCAAGCCCCATTTCGAAAAATCCATTTAATATGTAGTCCCCCGATGGGGGACGTATCAGATATAAACTGATAAGAACTGATTTTTTTTATTTTTATAAAATATATTTATTACTTTCCAAAAACCAAACAATAATCATCCGTAATTCCATCAACTTAAATATACAATACCAACAAAATACAAATCATTATTCCAAAACTAATAAACAATAACCAATACCAAAAAAACAATAACCAATAACCTATAACCTACAAACTACCCATATACACCACCTATATTACAACAAAATCTCACCCAGTGCTCCCCTTCTCTATCCCGGCTACCTGTGACCCCACCTCCACTCCTAAATCCACTAAAACACCCCCCTCAACCACCATCTCCCTTCCCCTGGACACAGGAGCAGTACCCGGCACATGCCCCACACTTAAGTCCATCACCCCTCCCTCCTCCGGACTCCGGACCGGGGACCCCACATCCCCAAACAGGAAGCCCGTCTCTCCCTCCATCATCCAGGCACTGGCCATACCTGGGAGGTCAAGTTCAGCCAGGGGCTTAAAAGATGAGGAAGACGGAGCCCACGAGGGCCCCGCTACCTCCCCACCCCCCCGTTCTGCCCCTCCCCCCCTCTTTCCACCTCTCCTCCTCCTGCTGTCCACCCGCTCCACCTTCTTTGTCCTCTTGCACGGAGGTGCATTTAGCAGGGGACCTTTATATATATGTTCACATGTGCTCTCGTCCTTTTTCCTTTCCCCCTCTGCCAATCCCCCCACCATCCCTCTCAACTCTTCCACCCTTGCCCTCACCACATCACTTTCCCCCCAGTCCTTCACACCCTCTCGCCCTTCCACCTCTCCTTCCGGTTCCATCACCAAAACCTCCTCCACCTCTTTCCTCTCCTCTGTTCTCTCCACTCTCACCGTCTCCTGACCCTCATCCATCACCGTCTCCTTCTTCTTCTTCTTTTTTTCTCCTTCTACCTCCTTCCCTTCCTCTATTCCGGCCAGCTCTCCTTCCGTTCCCGGCTACCTCCCCTTCCGTTCCGGCCACCTCTCCTTCCGTCCTGACCACCTCTCCTTCCATCCCAGCCACCTTTTCTTCCATCCCGTCCACCTCTCCTTCCTTCCCAGCCACCTCTCCTGTCCCGACCCTCACCGCCTCCTCCTCTTCATCTCTCCTAGACTCCTTCGGCGCAGTCCTTCCACCTCTGCCACCCCCTTCTTCCAGTTCCTCTCTTCCTTTACCTCCTCCATCCCCCGCTCTCGCTCCCCCCCTAGCTGCAGACGCGTATGACCTCTGCCGAGCCGGGCAGTCCCGCCACAGGTGTGCTACCGAGCCACACCCATGACATGCCTTCGGCTCGACACAATCCCTCGAGTGTGTGGCCGTAGGCCATACATCGCCTGCAGAAAGGAGGCTGACGGGCATAATTCAACGTCCCCCTGTCAGCCCCCAGGGAGAACATCGCTGGGGGATGTAGGTAACCATCAAAACCCTCCGGGCCCTCCCTAAGAAGGGCCTGGTATCCTCTCCTCCCAGTCCAGAACCCAAGAGAGTCCTTGAAGAGCCTTCCTGAGGAGACATTATCCATATACCTCCCCAGAAAGGCCCTCACCTCATTATCAGTCACATGGGTGTTATACATAGTCACAGTTACCAATCTAAAATTACTTTTCGCCAGGTTTGTCACGTCATAAAGGCTCAAAGGCCTTGTCATACTTAATTCTTTAGCCTTCTTCAGAATATCTCCATGCTTGTCTTCTCTATGAAAAGTCACGTCAAATGCCCTCTCCATAGGATTTTCTTGCAGGCATAAAACATCCTTTGTCTCGAGCTTCAGTAACCCCATCAATACTGTTCTTCCGAAAGTTTCCCTCCCGAATGGCTCTATAGCTTTCTCCCTCCATGCAAACCTCATTGCATTGGTTAACCCAATTCCTGGTCCAGACTTGTTTAAACTTTTAGGCTCCATTTCTAAAACCTAAAAAGGACGTTTAAACCAAACCAACAAAAACAGCTCTCCAAAAGGAAGCCAAGAGAAAACCAAAAAGACCGCCTTGTAAAAGGACACCGTCCCACAAATTTACCTTATCGCCTTCCTACCTTCGACCTTTTGACTCAGCGAGCTCTGGGGCACCTCGGTACCAAGCTGGATCTGAGCCAAAAGGCCGAGAAGCGATAACCCACAAATGGAACCCTGCAACCGCCGGGCCCCCGGGGGTCTCTACAGACCTCAGCGGGTTGGCAAGAGCCGGCTCCTCCCCACCCACCCACCGTTTCCCCGGCTACAGACAGGCAGGTGTTTTTTGTAAAAAGTCGCTAATGCGTCTTTAAGTCACTATCCTGGCCCATCTCTGTCAATTTCTCTTGAAACAAGATACTGGGCTCTGCAAGAAGCAAAGCCCCTCCAAAAATATGTTGAACTCGTAAGTGTTCCTCTCCACGGAAGTCTTTAGTAAAAGGCGAAAGGCTTGTGCGTAATGAAGAGAAGCCAGAGATAAACGGAGATGCAGTAGGCTTATTTACAAATCAACCATTGCCATATATGAATCTGTGCCAACTGGACTGTGTTGACAGCATGAGCAGTCATGAATAGATGCGCTTGTTTTGAGATCAAAGTGAGAGCTGCATGTAGCCACATGTGCACATTTTGTTAATATCTTTGCTAGTTAGTGAGCTATTAACCTAGTTATAGATCATTTGTAGTCAGTAATAGGGGACTGATTGCTTCCTACAAGAGCACAAAATGTATACATTTCTAGACATCTTTGAAAAGCAAGTCAGGTGAAGAGCTTTTGTTTTGTCTTAAAGGGGCAGTGTTGTATTTTGAGACAGGCTTGAATAAAGTAAGTAGCCAATTCGCAGAGGGTAGCACAATTTGTCTGATTCTCTGTAATAATGGTAAGGGAATAATAATGCATTTTATTTTGTAAAGTGGTTTCTTGCATCAAACAACACAACATAAACAGGTTAATGTCAAGCCCTGCATGTTTTTAAAAAAGTATCATGGAATGTAGGTCTACATTGAACACCACACATTGGCTGTACTACTGTAGGCTGAATGATAGAACAGCTATTTCCATGTTAAAATGTTAGGGGATGCATTTTCTCCATAGTTTTTTTAATGGTTGTCCACTCTGGTAGCCCTACATTATGATCAAATAGCTACAGTAGCCTCACATGGCCTAAATTTGCTCAGTGCCCCCACAATTTGAGGGAACATTGGAGCTGACCTCAACCCCATTAAACACCTTTGGGATGAATTGGAACACAGGCCGCGGGCCATGCCTAATCGCCCAACATCAGAGCCTGACCTCACTAATGCTCTTGTGGCTGAATGGAAGCAAGTCACCGCAGCAATGTTCCAACATCTAGTGGAAATCCTACCCAGAAGAGTGGAGGCTGTTATAGCAGCAAAGGGGCAACCAACAACATATTAATGCCCATTATTTTGGAATGAGATGGTCGACAAGCAGGTGTCCACATACTTTTGGTTATGTAGTATATGTACATGCCATTCCAGAGCATACACCTCACATCTAATACATTCCTCATGTTTAGTAGGAATAACATTAGCAATGTAGAAAATACAATTGAGGAAAGGAACAATCTTACGTATCATTTCTCCGCCTTTCAGACCACCTGTGGCCTCCCTCTATCCTCTTCTGCCTCCTGTCCTCCACCTTCTCGATCCTCTACCTCCTCTCTCCTCTCCTCCACTTCCTCTCTCCTCTCCTCTACCTCCTCTCTCCTTTCCTATACCTATCTTCTTCTCTACAACCGGTCTCCTCTCCTCCACCTCCTCTCTCCTCTCCTCTACTTCCTCTCTCCTCTCCTCTACTTCCTCTCTCCTTTCCTCTACCTATCCTCTTCTCTACATCTGGTCTCCTCTCCTCCACCTCCTCTCTCCTCTCCTCTACTTCCTCTCTCCTCTCCTCTACCTCCTCTCTCCTTTCCTCTACCTATCCTCTTCTCTACATCCGGTCTCCTCTCCTCCACCTCCTCTCTCCTCTCCTCTACTTCCTCTCTCCTCTCCTCTACCTCCTCTCTCCTTTCCTCTACCTATCCTCTTCTCTACTTCCGGTCTCCTCTCCTCCACCTCCTCTCTCCTCTCCTCTACTTCCTCTCTCCTCTCCTCTCCTCTACCTCCTCTCTCCTTTCCTCTACCTATCCTCTTCTCTACATCCGGTCTCCTGTCCTCCACCTCCTCTCTCCTCTCCTCTACTTCCTCTCTCCTCTACCTCCTCTCTCCTTTCCTCTACCTATCCTCTTCTCTACATCCGGTCTCCTCTCCTCCACCTCCTCTCCTCTCCTCTACCCCAGGTGACTACCTCATGAAGCTGGTTGAGAGAATGCCAAGAGTGTGCAAAGCTGTCATCAAGGCAAAGGGTGTCTATTTGAAGAATCTCAAATATAAAATATATTTTGATTTGTTTAACACTTTTTTGGTTACTACATGATTCCATATGTGTTATTTCATAGTATTTCATAGTCTTGATGTCTTCACTATTATTCTACAATGTAGAAAATAGTAAAAATAAAGAAAAACCCTTGAATAGGTAGCTGTTCTAAAACTTTTGACCAGTAGTGTATCTCCAGTCAGATGATCATCATGACTACGCCTGGCAGGTTCCCTCCCTCCCAACCTCCTCCCTCACCTCTCTGCTTCCATCTACTCTCTGGGTCTGCAGCTCAAGCCCATTACGAGTGTTGGGAGAAATAACCTCATCCATGAAATGGAAGAAGTGCTTTGAGAGAAAAAAGCCTCAAACCTGATATGGTGAGAAATGGGAGGGAAGCCATGTGGATTGGAGAACCAATCATGTCTGTGACATCCATCTCAGCTACTAATGCCCTGGCGGTTATATAGAGTATAGTGTTAGAGCTGTAGAAGAGTGGAAGAGCTATTTGTTGTTCTAGGTGAATTAACCCTGTGAGTACAGCATTGTTTCCCCTATGTTTTCTCTCCAATATGGGTCTCCAAGATGGGCCAAGTAACACCTGTATATTCTAAAAAGAAGAAAGACAAAATGTGCTGGTTTTTAAGACAAAACAATGGACTATGTGGGAGCTGATTCAAGACTGTTGGAAAAGTCATTTACCAAATGTCAGTCCACCAGGAGAGGCAGTGGAAGGACATTTCAGTAAAGAAATGACTGAGAAAGGAAATTGTAGGAAATTCTAAATCCATTATGGCTTTCATTTCTTTGGACATTTTGACTTGGCTTGTTTTTTAAACTTTTATCCCAAGGTTGCCTCAGTTTGCAGTTAAAAAGTAAAGAGCATTTTCCCCCAGTGATAATCTTACTCCAGACGTTCTTTGGTAAATGAGTCCTATATGAATAGAACACTGCTCCTGCTCTCTCCTGGCAGGTGGCCTAGTGGTTAGAGCATTGGGCCGTTTGAATGCCTGAGCAGACAAGGTGAAATAAAATCTGTAGATTTGCTGTACTACCATTGCTGACAATGTACAACAACACATGTCACTTCAACTATCCGGTGTATGTGACAATATATATATTTTTTTCCTTTCTCTCTCTCCTTCTCTCCAGCAGAAAGAAAGGTTGACGGTGGTGAAAAGTGATGCATCCGTTGATTAAGGTGACGCATCCGTTGATTTAGGTACCACACATACAGTAGTCAAGATGGAGGACTGTGGAACAGCAGGACTTGGTATCGATTGATCATCCCGACTGCTAGAGGATTTAAAACCTTTTCAACAGCAGGAGGAACATTTGTCATGTTAAAGTACAGTACAGCCTGCTACAACTGCTCCCGGCCAGACCTTGGGACCCGGTAATGCGCTGACAAGATATTATTAATATACAGTGCCTTCAGAAAGTATTCACACCACTTGACTCTTTCAAATGTTTTTGTTTTACAGCCTAAATTTAAAATCGATTCAAATCCCAACTTTTATTGTCACTGGCCTACACAATGTAAATGGGACCATATTTTCATGTTGCACACCTTTAAGTTGTCTCACTAAATGCTTTTAATATTTGCATATGGATTTCTAAAATGTATAGTTGGTTTGAGGTTTTTTGAAGTCATTGAATTTTAAGCTATTGACATTTTAAAATAATGCTCCATGTAAATTGTGTAATTAACTGATGGTCACTAACTAGCCACATAGGGATATCAAATGTCAAACCAAATTGACCGGCATTACGAATGGGTTGCGTGTAGCTGTGCTCCGAATTGATGATACTTGGGTGCTGCCAGCTGTGGGCATGTGGACAGGGTTGAAATAAACCCAACCCAAGGAAAACTGTTATGGTAAACCTTAATTCCGTGACATAAAATGTTTTCTTAATTATCTCTCAAATCTCTGTTTTGGACAAAAATGAATTTATTACCAAAAATATCCTATTTACATTTTGTAGTCAATTTTGACCCTGGAACATTTTTTTCTGACTAATGTCAATATTCTACCAGAGAAGTTGTCTATTGCCTTCACTTGTCTGTGGTCTGTCAAGAGGGGATTTGCAGTGCTTCACACCCTGCGACCTTTTCCACATTTTGTTGTGTTACAAAGTGGGATTTGAGTTGATTTCATTTGGATTTAATTAGATCAACGATCTACCCAAAATACTCTAATTTCAAACTGGAAGAAAAATGCTGACATTTGAAACACAATTATGAAAAATAAAAACACTCATATATATTGATTAGATTAGTATTCAGCCCCCTGAGACAATACATGCTAGAAACAACTTTGGTAGCGATTACAGCTGTGAGTCTTTCTGGGTAAGTCTCTAAGAACTTTGGACACCTGAAATGTACAATATTTGCACATTTTTCTTTTTTAAATTCTTCAAGCTCTGTCAAGTTGGTTGTTGATCATTACTAGAAAGCCCTTTTCAAGTCTTTGACACATTTCTTGCAGTATTACTTAAGTGCCTTGTTGCATGCTTTGGAATATTTTTAGTTCTGTACAGGCTTGCTTCTTTTCCCTCTGTCATTTAAAGTGCATTCTGAAAATACACACAATACCCCATAATGAATTAGAATTTTTTGCAAAAACCAAACCATGAGGTCAAAGGAATTGTCCGTCGAGCTCCGAGACAGGATTTGAGGCACAGATATGGGGAAGGGTACAAAACTATTTCTGCAGCATTGAAGGTCCCCAAGAACACAGTGGCCTCCATCATTCTTAATGGAAAAAGTTTGGATCCCCCAAGACTCTTCCTAGAGCTGGCCTCCCGGCCAAACTAAGCAATCAGGGGAGAAGGGCCTTGGTCAGAGAGGTGACCAAGAACCTGGTGGTCACTCTGACAGAGCTTCGGAGTTCCTCTGTGGAGATGGACAACCATCTCTGCAGGACAACCATCTCTGCAGCACTCCACCAATCAGACCTTTATGGTAAAGTGGCCAGACGGACGCCACTCCTCAGTAAAAGGCACATGACAGCCCGCTTGGAGTCAAAAAGCACCTAAAGGATTCTCAGACCATGAGAAACAAGATTCTCTGGTATGAAGAAACCGAGATTGAGCTATTTGGGCTGATTGCCAAGTGTCACGTCTGGAAGTAACCTGGCACCATCCCTACGGTGAAGCATGGTGGTGGCAGCATCATGCTGTTGGGGATGTTTTTCAGCGGCAGGGACTGAGAGACACACAGGATCGAGGGAAAGATGAACGGAGCAAAGTACAGAGAGATCCTTGATGAAAACCTTCTCCAGAGCGCTCAAGACCTCGGACCGGGGAGAAGTTTCACCTTCCAACAGGACAACGACACAGCACACAACCAAGACAACACAGGAGTGGCTTCGGGACAAGTCTTTGAATGTCCTTGAGTGGCCCAGCCAGAGCCCGGACTTGAACCCGATCAAACATCTCTGGAGAGACCTGAAAATAGCTGTGGAGTGAAGCTCCCCATCCAACCTGACAGAGCTTGAAAGGATCTACAGAGAAGAATGGGAGAAACTCCACAAATATAGGTGTGCCAAGCTTGTTGCGTTATACCCAAGAAGACTTGAGTCTGTAATCGCTGCCAAAGGTGCTTCAAAAAAGTACTGAGTAAAGGGTCTGAATACTTATGTAAATGTCACATTTCCATTTATTTTTTATTTTTTTATAAATCAGCAACAAAAAAAATCGAATAACCTGTTTTTGCTTTGACATTATGGGGTATTGTGTGTAGATTGATGATGGGGGAAAATACAATTTAATCCATTTTAGAATAAGGTTGTAACGTGACAAAATGTGGGAAAAGTGAAGGGGTCTGAATACTTTCCGAATGCACTGTATGTTAATATTGTGGAGTAACTCAAATGTTTTTTTTTTCGAAACTACCAATCGGTGCCCTTCTTTGCGAGACATTGAAAAACCTCCCTGGACTTTATGGTTGAATCTGTGCTTGAAATTCACTAATCGATTAAAGGGACATTGCAGATAATTGTATGTGTGGGATATAGAGATGGGGTAATCGTAACAAAATCAAGTTAGCCTCTATTATCGAACACAGATTGAGTCCATGCAATTTTTCTGTGATTTGTTAAGCATATTCTTAATCCTGAACTTATTTATGTTTGCCATAACAAAGGGGTTGAACATGTATTGACTCAACACATTTCAGCTTTTCATGTTTTATTTATTTGTAAACATTTCTAAATCCATAATTCCACATTGACATTATGGGGTATTGTGTGTGATTTATTGACGGTCCCTAACTACCCCCGGAGGCTATCAGGCTGAAGCTTATTGGTGAACGAAGTTGGCTAGCACAAGCAACTTCCAGACACAAGACTGGTTAGGCTGTTTTAAGTTATCTAGAAGGGTGAGTGACTGTAACTGTGTACTGTTTTGGCAGAGTGAATGTACAAACGCTTGCAACGTGCAAACACACACACACACACACACACACACACACACACACACACACACACAAGAGACACCCACATTAAACCCCCTTCCCAAGACAACTCTCGTTTGTCTTCAGTCATGGCCGCTGCATGTCTTAATGAGTAAGCTAAAAAAACAAGGTCAAATCAGTAAGTTCAGACCCCCTTTAACAATTCCCTCATGTTCACATAATGGAAAATAATGAACATTTAAAATGCGGGGAGTTTTAACCCATGAATATCATCATTGATTAGTGTGATAGTTTCCAGGGTCCCTATTGGTACCTTGAATTGAGTTGCTTCTGGGGTACTTCTGCAGCTTCCAGCGTACTGCAAATTGCAAAGTGGCAAATGTTTTTAGTCACCAAGCATCACCGTGACAAAACGCAACATTCATTGTAATCATGTTTGCCATTTCAGAGTCACATCTCACTAACTATTGAAGCGATGTGAGCTGACAACATATCATGATGATGTGAATTAAGGCAATAACTTTAAACTCTTGTCAGCCCGCAAGTCTTTCTCTCCTCCCCCATTTCCCCCCAAACTTCTTCTCTTAGCCAGCTCTGAAACCCACATGTTTCAATATGCCCCTGTTCTTATTTATTAAAGTAGAGCTGGCATGTCAGAGTCACAGTCCCTGGGCTTTGCATATCTTACACGGTCCCTGATTACGACAGTCAGTGGCGGCAGCAGCATCAGCCAGCCGTTCCGTGAAGACCGCAGCAGGCTCGCAGATTTACACCACGGCCCTGGGGCAATGGCATTACACGAGACATTGGCAGGAAAAGCCTGGTCAACATGAAAGACATCGTCCACGGGATCCCTGCTGCAGCCAACCGAAGCCACTAGGGTGCCGTCAAAACCGCCGATGACGGCGGTGTAATGGTGGTACTGAGCCTAATAGTGGCTCCTGTTGCCCTTGGACTATGTCGTTCCAAACGTTTTAATTGCTCTGTCTTGTTTAAGCCACAAGACAAAGAATCGTATTAGCATACAGAAAAAAAACATGTATACAGTAAAGTATTTAGCATTTGTACGATTTTGATGAACAATGTGCTACCATGGCAACGGTAACAGTTAGATTTCTAGTCAGAGACGACACGAACACACAAAGACACACATTTTATTATTGCGCTGTTGCTTTAAGAGGAGAGGACAGTTGATTAAGTGAGATGTCTCATTGGTTAGTCATGTCGTCTTACTCGATTACTACGGTCTCTGCAATGGGGTCATGCAAGTGAGCACAGATGAACAGCCCTCTAATGGCTTACTACTGCAGCCTAAGTCTGCTTTTCCCTCCAGACCTTAGCAATAGATGTTGATGTAGTACTGAGCAGAACAACGGTCCTGTTGAGGGGCGTTTTACACCTTTCCTTGTGCTGAGCCATTAGTGCTTTTTTCGGTCCGTTTCGGTTCGACTACTAAAAAAATCATCACCATTTACAATTTCTATATATTTTTTTAACATGAAATATATTATGAAATAATGACGTTACAATGATTTTAGAGCTTTTTAATGGAAATTCCAAAGCCAAAAATGGTAAACATTCAATTACGAAAACATTGAAAATATTCCGTTGTCTCTGTCGGCTCCACATTGGGTAGACATCAATAGAAAAATAGGAAATTATTTTTTTACTTTATAAAATATTTCAGTTGTGTATATTGCTTAGTTTTTATTTGATTACTTTATCATTTGAATACCTTAAAGTAATAATCTAATCTCTGCTCAGGCAGTAGCAGTCCGCCTGCCAGGCCAGCTGACGTTATGTGCTCCCCAGACTGTACCGTCTTTCGTCATCCTAATTAGCTAGCCTAAGTATGCTGCAGCGCTGTCCTATGAAATTATTTGACTAGTTCTTCAAAGTAGATAAGGTATACTTTCACAAACTCTCTCTGTCCCTCTCGTTTTGTGTTGTGTACATTACTCTCATGTGGTCTATGCAGTCTGTGTGTATCTAACCTAAGATAGCAGGCGTATAGGGGTATCCGTCCAGAGATCTGTACACAATGATGAGATGCGTCACTACAGTCCCTGGTTCGTTCCCAGGCTGTATCACATCCGGCCCGTGATTGGGAGTCCCATAGGGGGGTGCACAATTGGCCCAGCGTGAAACCAATTTGGCAAGAGTGAAATCTCTTGCTTCGCCTCTACCTCTCAGATCCGAAAAAAAAATGGCCCAATAGATTATGGTCATTGTAATTAATTACCACGTTTATGTGCTGAACTAGGTTGAATATTAGCTTAGTGAAAACTACAATTCCCTTCAGCCAAGTGTCCCATGGTTCTGGACTGATTTCTCCAATTTCTCTCTAGAGAAACAGCACGTTGGGCTCAAACAAAAAAACTAACAAAATGATATTCAAGTAATTGAACCGACGTCGGTCACTGAAATCCAGTTAATTGCTCAGCACTATTGCATGATAACAATTTTAGTATACAGACTGTAATATAATCTGTAAACACTTTCCACACAGAGATAGTCTGAGGACGGAAGTGGTCGAGGTGTATAAAAACACACAGAAAGAAAACTATGCCGATGGAAATAATTAATGTACTAGCAGCCTATTTCCTAGTTTCACTTCATGTCCATTGTGTTCCAAACCCTTTTTACACAACAGCGATTTTTAATTAACTATGGATTGGAGTGTGTGAGCAGTAATGAGAGAGAACTGAATGGGTCTGAAAAGGGGAGAGAAACATTTTCTCGATTCGTTTTTATAAGTAAATTAGGAGTAAATTTGATTTGTGCCTGACGTTTTGAAGACTGGGTAGTCATTGTATTTCTCAGCTATATTATACTGCTCTAATTCTTTACCAACAACCGGGGGACCTTCATCCGATCTTCTGTCTCTTCCCATCTGTTGACACACCCATACAATCAGAAAGTTACTGAATATATTCTGCTCTACCACCGGAATATATTATTGCATGACCATACTGACCAACATGTGTTTTTTTTTTCAGAATCTCTAGTCTATTTCGTCTATTTAAACTGGTATAGACCTACATACCCTGACAGAGGTGCTTAATTGGATTCACCTACTTTTAAACAGGGGGAGTTTTAAATAATGAACCAGGAAATTGCTGCCTGTAGGAACTGGAAGTTCATTAAAAAAATGATAATCCTGAAATAGAAAATGCACACAAGCCCGATGTGAATGCTATTGCTTTCTCTTTCTTAGAATAAGTTCACTTCCTGATTAATAAGGAGATGAAGGACAGTTTCTGTGTTGTACATGGTACTTTAGCATTAAACTCTTCTTGTGTATTGAAGAGCTTTCAGTGCAGCCTTCCTTCCTGTCTGGACAACCATGGTGATTCCTTTCCACGGCTGTGACCTAATTTTCCGCTACAATTTGCTGATGATATTTCATGTAAAACCTAACTGAGGGAAAAGGGCTGGTATAAAACTTTCAACATGCACTACCACTAATGTGAACTGTCACAAGTGCTGTCTGCCATTAAATACGACAGGCCCCTCTGTTGCGCTGCCACCCAGCCCAGTTAAATACCATCTGGCATCACGCTGCATTAGTGAAGCCACATTAAGCCACGTAGAACATGAATCTTTCTCAGCTCCAGGTGTTCTGGGGAATGTGCAGCTCTGGTCTGGCAACACACGGACTCTATGGCCTTTTACTCTCTGCAACAACACCACCATGCACATTTTATTATCTGCGAACTAGGAGAGATAATAATGTCTCCACTCAGACCAATGATTATCATACAGAACCCATCCTGTACAGTACACAACCCTGGGTGATACTTACAGGAAGAGAAACAGTCCACTGTGATACAGCTCATCTGACTTGGAAAACATGTAAACTCAGCTCCATTTTAAGACCCTGTAGTAGTACCCACTGGTGACTGTACTGTAGCTGCTACCAGGAGAGGAATAGAGTTTAGAGGCAGGAGAGAGAGGAGAGAAACCCATCCATTTAATCACCAGCAGTAAGACTCACGGCGATGGTGATTAAAGTAAAACAAAGAGCCATTTCCCCTCCACCTCTGGAGTAGTGATGGCCAGAAATAGAGAGAGAGAGAGAGACCAGAAAAAGAACCAGAGAGACCAGAGAGATACTTTTTTTAAAGAGAAAGTAGCCTCTCTTTATGGCCCCGCCTCTCCTATACTTTCTCCCCTCCCATCTCCTCTCCTCTCCTCCCCTCTCCTCCCCTCAACTCTGGTCTGTCTGCTCTCTGGTCCAGCTGCTCTGCTCCCATTAGAGCCTCTCCTCTCCCCTCCCATCTCCTCCCCTCTCCTCTCCTCTGGTCTGTCTGCTCTCTGGTCCAGCTGCTCTGCTCCCATTAGAGCCTCTCCTCTCTGGCAGGTGTCACCCTGTACCAGATGCATGGCCGTCTCCCAGACACCTTCCTGTCCCATCATTAAGCCATCAACGCTGCATCACTGGGGACAGAGAGAAAACAGGCTGTGGCAGGAATAATCCTGCTACTAACCTGTCCAGATGAATACCACATGGGCCTGCCAGACAAATGTTAAACAAAGCAGGAGCAGACAACCAACAGGCCGCTACCGCAGGAGAGAGATGAAGAGAGAGATGGAGAGAGAGAGAGACCAGAGGGAAAGAGAGGGATGGACTCCTCCTCGTCAACCTTAGTATGTAGAAAGGCGCTCTCTCTCCTCTCCCCTTCCCTTTGTGCTGAGCTCAACCTTGTTAGGATAGAGAGGTGGGTCCTCAGGGCTGACTCCTCCTACCTGTTAGGATAGAGAGTTGGGTCCTCAGGGCTGACTCCTCCTACCTGTTAGGATAGAGAGTTGGGTCCTCAGGGCTGACTCCTCCTACCTGTTAGGATAGAGAGTTTTTTTGTTTTTTTTTAACCGTTATTTAACCAGGCAAGTCAGTTAAGAACAAATTCTTATTTTCAATGACGGCCTAGGAACAGTGGGTTAACTGCCTTGTTCAGGGGCAGAACAACAGATTTGTACCTTGTCAGCTCGGGGATTTGAACTTGCAACCTTCTGGCTACTAGTCCAACGCTCTAACCACTAGGCTACCCTGCCACCCCCCAGTTGGGTCCTCAGGGCTGACTCCTCCTATCTGTTTGGATAGAGAGGTGGGTCCTCAGGGCTGACTCCTCCTATCTGTTTGGATAGAGAGGTGGGTCCTCAGGGCTGACTCCTCCTATCTGTTTGGATAGAGAGGTGGGTCCTCAGGGCTGACTCCTCCTATCTGTTAGGATAGAGAGGTGGGTCCTCAGGGCTGACTCCTCCTATCTGTTTGGATAGAGAGGTGGGTCCTCAGGGCTGACTCCTCCTATCTGTTTGGATAGAGAGGTGGGTCCTCAGGGATGACTCCTCCTATCTGTTTGGATAGAGAGGTGGGTCCTCAGGGATGACTCCTCCTATCTGTTAGGATAGAGAGGTGGGTCCTCAGGGCTGACTCCTCCTACCTGTTTGAGTTGAGCAGGATGGATTTTATCCTTCTCAATCAACTACTTGTCTGTTTTTCTCTCTGCTGCTAGAACAGTACGTTCTCTCTCTCTCTCTCCCTCTCCCTCCCTCCCGCTCTCTCTCTCTCTCTCTGAGTCAGCCAACTCTGCCTGCCATACCCTCAGGCTCCACAATAGAGTTGGGACCAACACACCATAACACCACCATCAGCGATGGGAGTATGGGAGAGGAATATATTAGCGGTACCAGACCTGGGTAATAATAATAATTTCACATTCTTTAGCTTTGCTTGATTGAGCTCGCCTTGTTATATATAGCCATGTTATTTTTACTCGTTATTGTTATTCGTTATTCAGTGTGTATTCATCCCTCGTGTCTCTATATTGTTGAAAAAAGGAACCGTAAGTAAGCATTTCACTGTTGGTCCACATCTGTTGTTTACGAAGCATGTGACAAATACAATTTCATTTGACTGCCTGGCGCAATGGAACCAATAGAAATGTCCCAAAAGTGCAAACCACACCCACCTGGCAATCCAGCCAGGCTCAATCAAACACAAAAAAAGTATTGGAAAGATGTGTGAGAAACACAGCACACCAGCGATGGGGAGATGGGAGATGGAGAGGAATACAGTAGTAGTACTAACACAGGTAGGTACACATGTACAGGAAGCCCCACGTTCCCAACTGTCAACCGCATGCAGCATTTTAATGGAGCTGCTCAGAGCGCCGAATCTAATTAACAAAGTCGTGCTTGAATAACACTGAAAGACAGCATTATTGTAATCACTGTCAGTTGTCATCTGAGAGACAAATTAAAAATCCAATTAGTTAAACTAGCAAGTAGCTAGTGCAGTGAAGTCACTTCAGAACAGAGATGAGGCTGCCAAACTGTAGGCTAATAACTGAGCCAAGTGGATCCTCCAGTCCTTCAGTGTTGGTCAAAACCTGGCTGTTACCCAAAATGGCACCCTATTCCCTATATATTAAAGTGCACTACCTTCGACTAGAGCTGGTCAAAATGAGTGCACTACAGTATATAGGGAATAGGGTGCTATTTGGGACACTGCCCCCCTCTCACCCTGCTCACTGTTGTCCACTCTTGCTGCATGTAAAGTACACTATTAAACACGCCTACAGTGCACCATGTTGGGAGTTGAGTCAAGGAGAGTTTTATCAAACCCGAAATCAAAGCCAAAACTGAGAGAGGAGGAATATTTTCATCTGAAGAAGATATCAGATCAAATGAGTTAATGTAGTGAGCGTAATTTGAGTAGAGATGCATTATTTAAAAGGGAATGGGTGAGTAGGACAGTAGAACTGCCATGCACTGTACGGGAGCAGGGCTCATGCTTTCTTCTTAACACTGCCTTTCTAAGTTCCTTTGACAAGTGTTGGGGAGAACTACAAGTAGCTCAACTAGCAATTGAATTGCATTTTGCTATGAGCTCGGTGCTGGCTGAATTCCAATCTCGGTAACGTTTTCAGTAGTTAATTATTTTTCCATGTAGTGGTGTAGCTCAGTGGTTCTCAAACAGGGGGGGGGGGAGTACTTCAGAGTGCAGTACCTTTACAGTCATACATCTAACACTCTTGATGTCTGGATTAATCAATTCTAATTCATGCAGGAGTCGCTAATGCAGGATCAAATGTGGTAAAGCACCATCCTCGAGCGTGCCCCTACTGCGCCTCTGCATGGCGGATGTAGGCCCTAGTACCCCATTTACAATACAGCCCATCCATACTTCCAGCAGCTTCAAGCACCATGGGGGTTACACGGTGGGGATGGCCTTGCAAGCCTATAAAAGAAATGTCAGGCATTAGGAGTTATCTATGGCTCTGTTGTGCAGAGGTGGCCAAGTGCACCAACTAGCCCCGTATTGCCGTAGCCATGATTTGTCATCTGGGCCGGGTAACAAATGGGCCCATCTCGGAGACCAGGCATATTCATCAGTCTCAGGCAGGCAGAGGTACTGTAGCACTGGGCAGAGCTGGGTTGCACAACACAACTCTCCCCCCAGTTTTACTGTTTCACTAGACTAGATTTACCAGCTCCACCATCTAGGCAAGTTCCCCCTCCCTCTGCACCACCAAATGATCAGGTCTGGGAAAATGTCAAATGTATCACGGATACACACACAGGCTATGTCGCCATACACACACACAGACTACATCGCCATACACACACAGACACAGATATTAGACAAACATACTACAGCATTGATACGAAAGTGATGAAATGCTAAATGAGCAATATGCTACAAAACCTACAGAATGCATGTCATCATGATATGTCTTTATATCAATCAATCAATCAATTTACATCAGCAGATGTCACAAAGTGCTATGCTGAAACCCAGCCTAAAACCCCAAACAGCAAGCAATGCAGCTATAGAAGCACAGTGGCTATGAAACAATCCCTACAAAGGAAGGAACCTAGGAAGAAACCTGGAGAGGAACCAGGCTCTGAGGGTTGGCCAGTCCTCTTCTGGCTGTGCCGGGTGGAGATTATAAGAGTACATGGCCATTTAAGGCCAGATTGTTCTTGAAGATGACGACAATGATCCAGCTGTCTAAACCACTGCCTCCATATCACATATACCGCTGCAGCATGGGTTTGAATCTGGCCTCCATCTTTCCCACGGTCTCTCCTCTATCCAATATAGCATACGATGCAAAAAAATATACTGTACCTTTAAAATAAACAGGCCATGTAAATACAATGTGTGAGGCACAGCTGGGGTTTTATGCTGCACAAAAGCCTTCTCATAAAAAGAACATGACTGTGTACTTGTGTGAACCATAGTTGATCTACACAAAAGGCGTAATCATCTACCATTGATGAACAGAGGTATAACACAACACACTGGTAAACGATAGTAAAAAGGCATGATTGGCAAGCTCTATCTGGCTGGTGGTGGCTTGTCAGTCCTCTGTTGCTCAGTATTTTCTCTCTCTGGCTTTTTGTAGCTTAACCACAGTAGCCATAGTACAGGCCTGATTCGTGGCTTCATTTGTCCACTGTTGTCCATACAGGGCGGACGACAAAATAGTATCTTCTCTCTGTCTTTTTCTGTCCTGTTTTCGTCTCCTGTTCTGTTGTGTTTGGACGTGATGCTCTTCTCTCTGCCAGGACTGGCATTAGCAGCTGGACTGGATTCACCACACAAACAACCACTGCTGTTTGTAATTAGCTCCATATTACACAATTAGACTCACTCCCAGGCCTTCCCTTTTTCTTGTCGTCTGCTCAGAGTAAATGAGCTAACAGGAAGGGCAGAACAGCTCCTTTAGTAGTTCCCATGTAACTTCCTTTGTAAGATTTAGTAGACGGTTATGCAGATGATGTGTTCAGAACATATTCTGTAAGCTTACCAGCAAAAATAGCAGTAATTTAGCCGCCAAAGAAATCTATTACAATGTTCCAACAATTGACATTATAACCCCACTAAATAAAATGCATTCTCTAAAGGGCTATGACAGTGTTGAATTGAACACCCTGACAATTGAAGTGAATGGGTAGAATAATTGCCATGGATCCTTCATCGCGGACAAGAAAATAGAAAATGACAGAACAGGAACGCTTTCAGTTTGTCTGGGCGTATACTTCCACCCCTGTATTTTTGTAAAGGATTGGAGAATCGATCCACAGCGGTGATATGATAATTGCAATGTTCTCCCTCTAGTCTGACTGCTCTCAGCGAGATAACCAATCCTCATTTATAGAGTGATAGAGGAGGTCCAATCTCATTAGGATGGAGAGGAGGGGGAGAGGAAGGAGGAGGAGGAGAGGAGGGGGTTATCTGTCTTAAGCCAGGCTGATAAAAGTGCTCTGTTCTGAGGTCTGGTCGTCAGGTTATCAGGCCTGCTGGAGGATCAGATCACTACTGACTGAATGGAGCTGGATGAGCTGCTGTATCACACAGCTCCTCATTGGAAATGGAGCAGTTAAGTCTCATCAGTACAGTGTTATCACACACAGCTTTTCATTATTGGATTTTCGCTGTGATGGAAACAGGTTCAGCAGCATCATATACTGCCCTCAAACTCAAACCTGGACCTTGGAGCCAGTTCCACTGCTTGTTTTCATTGTTCCCCTATAATCAGGGACTGATTTAGACCTGGGACACCAGGTGGACGCAATTAATTATCAAGGATGAAAATAAAATCAGCAGGCTCTGGACCTCGTAGGGTAAGAGTTGAATATCCCTGATATACTGTATAGCCCAGCAACCTTTCAATTGTATAAAAAACAAATAATAATAATAATATCCCAATGACCCAGGGCAGTGATTTGGGACATTGCCCTGTGTAGGATGCTGTCTTTTGGATGTGACTTTAAATGTGTGTCGTGGCTCTCTGTGGTCACTAAAGATCCCATGGGACTCACTGTAAGAGTATCGGTGTCCTGGCTTATCGGTGTCCTGGCTAAAATTCCCAATCTGGGGCCCTCATACCATCATGGCCACCTAATCACTCCCAGCTTGCAATTGGCTCATTCATCCCCCCTCCTCTCCCCTGTAACTATTCCCCAGGTCGTTGCTGTAAATGAAAATGTGTTCTCAGCCAACTTACCTGGTGAAATAAGGGTAATATATATATATATATAAATTAAACATATAATAACATATGGGTAGATCCAAGTCTAATCAACTGGGAAAAACAGTACAGTGTCAAGTCCACATACTCCAGTCCATAGTCCAGCTACATGTAGAGCGAAGCATGTACAGCGAACATTAGGTGCATTCCAAAGGCTCTATGAGCAGGAGATATTCTCTGTGATGTCCATAGAAGCCGATATGATAATGTACAGACAGCAGTGTTCTATCTATTAAGCGCAGTAACCCCAAGTCCATAGTTGTACAGTAAGTGCCCTCTAAAGGCTGTAAGACCAGGTACGACATTCTCTATTCGTTTCATAGAAGCCTGTTATAATGTACAGTAGCATGCTACAGTACCTAGAGCACGGAGTAGTGCTTCACTAACGAGCCCAGGGTTATATTTAGAATCCACTTACATTCACGGCACGCTGGCACGGCTGACAGAGGTAAGACTTCTGGTAATGATGCAAATAAAAAAGCGGGAAATGTGCCCGTAATGATTGATTAATTGCAGTGCCATTTGGAAGCGTTTCAAGGCTAATTTCCATGGTAACTACCCCCACCGACGACACACTTTAAAGTTCCGCGGGGATAATGGAAGACAGCGAAACACCGAGAAAATGGTTCAAGTCAAATTAGGTGGGGACAAATATATCTAAAAACAGGGACTTATGTAGACTTCTCCATTACCAGTCAAACAGACAGGGAGTCAAAGGGGTTCAGTACCAAGAAACTAACCTGTAAACCAGGTCTACAATAGGTCACAAAGTAAAAACTCATTGCTCCTGAATGAAGTGACTAATATGCTGTCCTGTCTCAACCTAATAACTTTGGTGATGTTGTTTACTGAAGTTTGAGGACAAAAGCCAGGGACTGTCGTGCATCATCTTCATCAGAGAGAGTAGCTCATCTGCGAGCCATAGTCTGGGATAATTTGTCGGGGATGGAGACAGCAGCGACGGTGACAGAGTATGTGTGTGTGTGTGTGTGTGTGTGTGTGTGTGTGTGTGTGTGTGTGTGTGTGTGTGTGTGTGTGTGTGTGTAAGGTTCGGGGAGGGTAGCTCAAACCGGTCGTCTCGGGTGTCCAAAATGAGCGATGGCTCGGCCAAGAGCACGGCCATCAATCACGGAGGACACTTCTCTTAAGGATGCGGTCATGTGGAGTCGGTGAGCGTGTGTGTTAAGGTTGAGAGTTATGCTGAGCAGAGGGCCAGGAGGGCAGCCAGAGACTCCAGACAGTCCCCTGGGGAGAAATACAGCTCCGGAGCTACGGAACCAAGACAGCTTCTTTCATTGACCTTTACCTTTCATTGCCTGGTACTGACAAAAGAGCCTGGCTGTCAGCGTCATGGAGAGGCAAAGCAACTTTGGATGGAGTTAACTCGACTTCAGCAATTATGGCTGTGTTGTTTCTGTTGGGATCTCGGACAGAGAGGGGGGGGTCTGGTTTGGGAAGTTAAGTAGCTAGGAATGAATTGAGCGTTTGTTGGTTCGTTCGGTTGGTGTGTTTTTTTTGGGATCTCAGAAATTAGAACTGGGGGTCTGGTTGCCAAGTCAACTGGCCACCTTATCAGAATACAAAGTGTTTAACCCGCGTTGTCTGAGAATAATCATTTCGTTGAGCATATATTGAGACAAATGAATTAAAACAATGTGGGTCTATTTAGTGTGCTAAATCAAATGGAGCAGACCGAGAACAAGACAGAAGGGTACAACCAAAATTGAGCCCTTTCCCCAATGTAGTGCACTACTTTTGACAAGGTCTGCATAGGGCACTGGTCAAAAGTAGTACATTATGTGGAGAATAGGGTGCTATTTAGGGTGCAGGCAGGGTGTGTGTCTGATCTCTTGCCTTGTTGCCCAGAGCAGTAGGTCTTTGATCTGCAGTGTGGTCAAGGTGGGCCAGAGAGATAACTTTATCCTTGGAGGGACCTGGGACTTAGCCAGTCTAAGCAGGGCTGGTTGGCATGCTCCTATTAAGATATAATGGCAAGGTTGGCAAGGTTGACCCTGACACACACACTCACACACATTGGACGCATACACACTTGCGTGTAGATACACACACATGCACACACACCGCCAGCTAACTCTACAGTGTATAGAGGACTTAGAAGAGAGGATAGAGAGGCTACTCCATATAAACATCATACAGTGTGTGTGTGTGTGTGTGTGTGTGTGTGTGTGTGTGTGTGTGTGTGTGTGTGTGTGTGTGTGTGTGTGTGTGTGTGTGTGTGTGTGTGTGTGTGTGTGTGTGTGTGTGTGTGTGTGTGTGTGTGTGTGTTCTTCTGATATATACTGTATTAGAAATCCGTCTTGAGTGAAAATAAAAATGACGTGGGATTGTGTGATTCAATACAATGCCAAAATGAGAACTTCAGAAAGAAAGACATCACTGTGGCTCTCAGAACTGATGGAGAATTCTCATCATTTAATAGATTCTGTGACCTGCCTCCACCCTCTATCTCTGAGCCAGAAAGAAAACAAACGCACGCGCACGCGCACGCACACACATACACAGACACACACACAAAGGAAACACTCTGAATATCACGGACAGCTTCATGATGTGTCTGGAAGAAGTACTAAAAACCACATAATACACAGGAACATTTCTAGTCCTTCCAAGAACTTACGTAACAGTACTTTGGTATTATACTGCATATAAATGATTAATATTATTTGCTAAGGCAAATTCAGCTGAAGAGGCTTCAATGAGGCTTCCATTCATCTCAGAACTGGGATGCTGCTATTGACGTGCAGAACGAGAGAGTGATGCAGGCAGCCAATATCTGCCAGAGGAAGTTTCACTGACAAGTGACACATTCCGGAAGGACTCTCTCTCTCGCTTAACTTCAACAGTAAAGTTGGCCGCTTATGAGTATCGACAGGCACGCCTGGAGGACGCCGACAAGACGATTGATTTTGCCTTAAACGTTTTTGCCGAAGGAAGAAAAGCTGGTCGGTTTGGGAGAAGAGGGTAAGCAGGCGGGTGGCAGGGACAAAGTGTACATCACTCTCTCTTTTGCCTGCTCCAATCAATCCACTTCTCCATCCACTCTCCCAGGAAGGGAGTGTGTGGCTTATTCTCCCCCCCCCAAGAAACGCAGCCTTGCAGAGGCAGCAGAAATACTGGCCAAGGGCATCTGACTCTGGATGGCCCTGGATCCATCTTCGTCTTATCTCAAATCATCCCAGCAGGCTGAGCCGAGTCCGGTCCGGTTTCCGCCCCCACAGTTCGAGATCACAGCGAGCCTAAGTCAATGGGCCATCGCTGGCCTGAAGTGAGGTTTTATCCCTGGCCCCTGTGACACACCGGTTACTACTCCACTTTACAAAGCACTTGTACCAGACAATGGTGTTCACAATCCATTATGAATACAGTGGGCTACTGTGTGAGTTGGAATGTCCTTTTGAAGCGTAGTGCCATGTGGACCTGAAATTAGTTTTTTTGACCATGAGAGAGAGGGACTCCCGAGCCATACTTAAAATCTTTTGATGAGGGTCCTGAAGTGTTCCCTGTACAATCTCATGGAGACAGAAAAACTATAATTATACCGAATGGTGAACGCTACATTGTCACTTAAGTTTCTTTTTAAAGAAAGGATATGTTTGATAAGGGTTAATGTATCAGAAACCATGAAGAGCATGTCTTTTAAATATGTTAAGGCAACACATACTGTACACTGAGTGGACATAACATTAAGAACACCTTCCTAATATTAAGTTGCAACCCCCTCCCGATGGCCCTCAGAACAGCCTCACTCCATCGGGGCATGGACTCTACAAGGTGTCGAAAGCGTTCCACAGGGATGCTGGCCCATGTTGACTCCAATGCTTCCCACAGTTGTGTCAAGTTGGCTGGATGTCCTTTGGGTGATGGACCATTCTTGATACACACGGAAACTATTGAGTGTAAAAAAAAAACAGCAGCATTGCAGTTCTTGACACACTCAAACCAGTGCGCCTGGCACCTACTACCATACCCCATTCAACAGCACTTACATCTTCTGTCTTGCCCATTCACCCTCTGAACGGCACACATACACAATCCATGTTCTTCATGTTTTGTCCACTCAGTGTACAGTAGACAGATCAATGGAGCCCGGGTTGAATTAACATATTTCAGACGCTGCAATTAGTCTGGCCAAATAAAACAAGGACATAGCTTTGATTTGGCTTACTTCACATTGATCCTTAAAGCTGATGCTGAGCCCAAAAAGCTTAGTCTACATTAGACACATCCTGTGCAGTATAAGTCTTAAGACAATGGATCTTCCTCTTACCTTGATTCTATTTATTGCTACGGTACCGTAATCGAGGCATTTTAAGGCGATTTACAACACCGTTCAGAGGTCTTAATTAGCTTAGATAATTAACACGTAACATTAAAGAGGGGTCCTAAACCCACCTGTCTTGTTAGGGGAAGAAATACAGGTCCTCTGTAGCTCAGTTGGTAGAGCATGGTGCTTGCAACGCCCAGGTAGTGGGTTTGATTCCCGGGACCATCTGTACATGAAATGTATGCACGCATGACTGTAAAGCCCTATTTGCACAGGACTAGTACTCCTAGACAATGGTGGTTATGTAATTATTACTCCAGAATGTCTGTTATTCCAGATGACCATTTGGACAGGATTTTATATATATATATATTAAAGTTGACTTCATTTCCAAATGTTTAGGTCAATTTGCTGCTGATTGGAGATCTATTAACAGCAAGGGTTGCATTTTATAGGCACAATATTTTTTACTGATGCATTTGGCAATATTCAATGAATCCGCACAAAACTTTCACTGTGAAAGTTGATACATGTAGGACATTCATATATGGGCTTTGCGCAGCACTTCGTTCAATTGATCAGATCAGTTATTGCTTTCTTGCTCAAACTGTGATAAAACACCTGTCAAACGCAGACATTTCTCTCATAACACAGGGATTCACACGGGACTAGGATTATCAGAAGACTTTGGAGTTTGACAAAAACATTGCTCTCCTGACACGTAAAAATGACAGACGTGGTGTTTTGTGCTTGTGTACATAATTACATTACCCAACCTCCCCCAGTAAAACTAATCCTGTATCAATAGGGCTTTATTTTCTTTGGATAAAAGCATCTGCTACATGGCATTTATTATTATATTAGGTATTGACCCCAAATGTAGTAGACAAGATACAGTAGATACCTGTACATTTGGGGTTGACTGACACCTCTATAGCCAGAGGGGTCAATTCCATCTAAATCACAGTCAATTCAGTCATTTAATTGCATTCTTCTGGAGTCATTCTAGATTCAATGCAACACACCAGATAAATCAACCAGATGTTTCAGAATTGTACATGGTAGAAGTCAGAACACTCCCAAAACAACTTTTAAAAGGGGTGTTTGATTTCATTTCAATTGAAACTAACTGTAACCGTGTCGAGGTTTTCTGGGAAAAGTGAAATTCGAATTATTATTATACAGCCCTTAATTAAAGTGGCTGCTCATGTCATTTTATGTCAGAGATTTTCCTTGTTTTAATGTTTGAATATGGAATGGAGACTTCCAGGGGGAACAGTAAAGTAAAGTAACGTTCTACATGTGATTGATATACAGGACAGTGGATAAATGAATCATTCAATAATATTCCAAGGACACGCCCTTCTGAATTGGCAGAGAATATGTTTAGCTTGCATTCATTCTCTATTCTCTCGTCACACACAGAACGGAACAGGTGGTAATTATTCATTGTCAGTCTGATACGGCGTGCTAGACTGTGTGTGAGAGAGAGCGAGGGAGGGAGGGAGGGAGTGTGTGTAGAGAGAGTGTGTGTGTTTGTGTGTGAGAGAGAGAGAGAGTAGGGGAGAGAGAGAGAGAGTGTTTGTGTGTGTGTGTGTGTGTGTGTGTGTGTGTGTGTGTGTGTGTGTGTGTGTGTGTGTGTGTGTGTGTGTGTGTGTGTGTGTTCATGAGTGCATTTGTGGTCTCAAGGGCTCCCTGTTGGCTTCCAATCTCATAAAGCCTGTTTTGGTTTATCCAAAAGGCAGAGTAAAAATGTTCCGTAATTACCCCCAAATATAGCTCCCTAAAGGTAAATCCCACATCCACAAATCCCAGACCGTAGCTTTAGCCAAAAGCTAAAACAACTCTACCGCTGAGCTGCCGTGACCCCTCACCACTCAGCTCTCCCAAAAGGCAACAGAGAATTACATTTCTGTATTTTTTGCTACACACCATTGGCTTTAAGTGCCTCCAGGACTTCCATCACTAGCATCTGTTGAGACAAGGCGTCAGTTGGATCTATGGGGAGGGTTAGAGAAGAGAATTGGGGATGAAATCTAAAGTGCAGGCTTGTGTTTCGCAGGTTAGCGTTTTTCGTCATGAATGTTGTTCTGGAGGCAGCTCTGCAGAGTGGTCACTAGCTGGCACAGCCATAAAGTCATAACATCTGATTTAAAACCTGACCCTAACCTTAACCACACTGCTAACTCTAATGCCTAACCCTAACCTTAAACGAGGACTGAAAATAACATTTTTGTTTTCTAGAATTTTTACAATATAGCCAAATTGAGGCTGGCCCATCAGATATGGAGCAGTTCTGCCTCAAGGACGGTTTATAATAATCACCTATTCCTCACGCATTAAAACGTCTGCCTTTCAAATACTATATTTTGATAATCCATTAAACTCACATACAGTCACCGTTAAGGCTAGGCTACCTCATCATCAAACAACCAAGTGAAGTAAGACCTCTAATTACTAGTTTCAATGTAATTAAGGATTATTGTATAATGTATCTATACTAGGGCTGACCCCATTTAGTCAACAGGCCGGTAATTTCTGTTAATGCATTCAATATATTATTATTATTACAGTTGTCTGAGTGGACATGTATGTTGTTTGCAGAACTCACAACCTATGCTACACTTGTGAGAGACAAGTTGTATCAAAATCAGAACAGGCACACAGATCAATCAGTAGGAATGGTAAGATAAATTGGCACTCCAAATGGAAAAGGTTGCCGACCGTTGGTGTAGCCTAGCAACTCCAGGAGCGTAAAGGCAGTGGCGGAACTAGAGTTTTATATATGGGGTGGCCAAGGTTACTTCAGGGGGTCCATAGACCATGACAGAAGATGTGTGTGTTACTCTAACCTTGCACCTAAGAGGCATGATTGAATCCTATGATTAGGGCTGGGCGATATGACGATATATGTTGTGTGACGATAGAAAATCGTCTATCGTTTCATATTATGCTCGATCGTTTATTTTGTTGTGTCGCAGATCACACTCTTCACTGCGATATTTTTTGTCAATTGGACGTCGCTGTGCGTTTGCGTTCGCACGTGCCGTGTGGAAGGAAATTTACAACACAAACAAACATGGAGGAGAGGGAACGTGACACAGAGCACGGAGACCGTAACTAAAAGAGGGGCTACTTCGGTCGCATGGATGTGGTTTGGGTATGAAAAGTCTGACACGGACCAGAAAGCCATCCCCTGCAAAATATGCCACAGGCCGGTCCCAACAACATGCTCAAACACCACTAACCTGTTTTATCACCTATGCAAGAATCATGTGAAACAGCACGGAGAGTCTACGGATGAGACCCAAAAAAGTACAGTTGAGTGCTCAAAACAAACCCCCGAATCAGACGTTGCAAGAAGCTATATTTTAGGCCTATATTTATTTTGTTTCCAACTATAGTTAAAGTGTTTTCTATTGACCTTTCTAAATTTTATGCATTAATATTGTATATTTTGTTAAATGCTTAATTGAACATTTGCACAAAGGTTCTAAATAAAAGGAGAAATAATCAAATATGAGTAGTACCTTTTATTAGTTGAGTATAATTCAACAAGTAATAAGAAATAGGCCTTTACATGTGGGCATTTTCTATAAACTATTTATTCATTGAATTTACAGAAAATGTGTATATTGTGATATGTATCGTTATCGGGATATGAAATGACCTATATCGGGATATGAGATTTTGGCCATATCACCCAGCTCTACCTATGATTGCTGATTAGAGGTAGAAGTGATAATTCACTTTAACCCGGAGTTCTTCAATGTGGTAGATAGTGTGGTCCAAAAGGGTTACTTCACTAGAATTCTTTAACACACTATGAATAGTCAGAACTGCAGCTCAATTTCTCTCTCTCTCTCTCTCTCTCTCTCTCTCTCTCTCTCTCTCTCTCTCTCTCTCTCTCTCTCTCTCTCTCTCTCTCTCTCTCTCTCTCTCTCTCTCTCTCTCTCTCTCTCTCTCTCTCTCTCTCTCTCTCTCTCTCTCTCTCTCTCTCTCTCTCTCTCTCTCTCTCTCTCTCTCTCTCTCTCTCTCTCTCTCTCTCTCTCTCTCTCTCTCTCTCGCACGCACGCGCACACACACACACACACACACCCCAAAAAATTAAAATAAAGCTCAAGCACCAAGGAGATAAGATAGCATGTGTGTGTTACAGAAATTGCATAGTTTATTTACTAAAAAGTACAAAACACGCTGCAATTTGACATACCAGGTGTCATGCAGAAACGGACATGAAAAATATAAATCATTTTGGTGCCCATCAATATTACAAACATCGGAAGTTGACATACACTCAGGATGAAGTCATTAAAACTTGTTTTTCAACCACTCCACAAATTTCTTGATAACAAACTATAGTTTAGGCAAGTCGGTTAGGACATCTACTTTACTTTACTTTACAATTTTTCCAACAATTGTTTACAGACAGATTATTTCACTTATAATTCACTGTATCACAATTGACTGTGCCTTATACAGCTTGGAAAATTCCAGAAAATTATGTCATGGCTTTAGAAGCTTCTGATAGGCTAATTGACATCATTTGAGTCATTGGAGGTGTACCTGTGGATGTATTTCAAGGCCTACCTTCAAACTCAGTGCCTCTTTGCTTGACATCATGGGAAAATCAAAAGAAATCAGACCTCAGATAAAACATTGTAGACCTCCACAAGTCTGGTTCATCCTTGGGAGCAATTTCCAAACGCCTGAAAGTACCATGTTCATCTGTACAAACAAAAGTATGCAGGTATAAACACCATGGGACCACGCAGCCGTCATACCGATCAGGAAGGAGACACGTTCTGTCTCCTAGAGATGAATGTACTTTGGTGTGAAAAGTGCAAATCAATCCCAGAACAAAAGCAAAGGACCTTGTGAAGATCCTGAAGGAAACAGGTACAAAAGTATCTATATCCACAGTAAAACGAGTCCTATATCGACATAACCTGAAAGGACGCTCAGCAAGGAAGAAGCCACTGCTCCAAAAATGGCATAAAAAAAGCCAGACTATGGTTTGCAACAGCACATGGGGACAAAGATTATACTTTTTGGAGAAATGTCCCCTGGTCTGATGAAACAAAAATAGAACTGTTTGGCCATAATGACCATCATTATGTTTGGAGGAAAAGGTGGAGGCTTGCAAGCCGAATAACACCATCCCAACCGTGAAGCACGGGGGTGGCAGCATCATGTTGTGGGGGTGCTTTGCTGCAGGAGGGACTGGTGCACTTCACAAAATAGATGGTATCATGAGGGGGGAAAATGATGTGGATATATTGAAGCAATTTTTCAAGACATCAGTTAAAGCTTGGTCGCAAATGGGTCTTCCAAATGGACAATGACCCCTACCATACTTCCAAAGTTGTGACAAAATGGCTCAAGAACAACTTAGTTAAGGTATTGGAGTGGCCATCACAAAGCCATGACCTCAATCCAATAGAAAATGTGTGGGCAGAACTGAAAAAGCGTGTGCGAGCAAGGAGGCCTACAAACCTGACTCGGTTACACCAGCTCTGTCAGGAGGAATGGGCCAAAATTTACCCAACAAAATTTACCCAACTTATTGTGGGAAGCTTGTGGAAGGCTACCCGAAACGTTTGACCCAAGTTACACAGCCCTTGCTAGGTCAAGAGAGCTTGATTGGAGCATGTCAGAAAGACATTTGGCATCAACAAGCACTTTACAAAAGGTAACCAAAAGCCCTATGAAATGTAAATCTATCTGAGAAAGAAGGCCCCTTGCCTCCACTGATCCATCACCACTATGTTCAAGTGTGATATCCTGTAGCACTCTCAGAACTGCTGGAAGCCTGTACCTCAGATTACGGCATGCCATGTATCTGCATGCCCACCTTACAGCCGTAAGTCTCCGTAGTTCCCTGGGCTGCTGCTGTGGATACAGCTCTTTCTGAACTGCAAGCCACTTGAGATGAACATATGAGCCAGATACAAAGTTATAAAGCTTCTGCAGTAGAGCAAAAAAGTTAACTGCCTCAGGCACTGATTTACAGCATCGACTAGAACCAAATTCAAACTATGTGCATTACAGTGCACATAAAATGCAAAACTTGCACTGTTTTTAATCCGTGCAGACACACCAGAATGCTTTCCGCTCATGACGGATGCACCGTCATAGCCTTGCCCCACAAGATCATTTCTGTAGTCCAGAACATGTTTTTCAAGGCAATCAATAATTATTTTTGTGAGACCTGCTACATCTAAGCTTTTAGCTGACTGAAAGTGTAAAAAGCTTTTGTGGATGGCCCTGTTGTAATAGTACCTCACAACCAAAGACATTTGTTATTTTTTCTTAAAATCGTTGGTTTCATCTGCAATTACATTGAAAACTTGACTTTCCTTTACTTCTCTTATTATTTCACTTTGTACCATCTCAGCTCTCAAGAAATCCGTTCTGGATTTGGTGGCTTGTGTACTTAGCATTGCCACATGTATTCATCCTTTTCTCTATGTGAAACATGTTATTTTTGCAATTAGCACACCTTTGCATAATACATAGAAGAAAAAGAGCAAAAGTGCCTAACAGAGTGCCATCACAGTTCTAGCTAAATGACACTGAATGAGGGGACATTTCATGATTCATTAAATTCTGTGGAGTGAATTCAATCTGCCTCCTTGTTTTAATGAGTGCCCAGCAGTGGTTAATTTAGAGATAACCATTACACATTGCTTCTCAGGGTATCTTTCACAAGAACAGCTTTCCTTTCTAAAGACATTTAGCTGAAGTGTGTGTGTGTGTGTGTGTGGGGGGGGGGGGGGCTCTCTCTCTCTCTCTCGCTCTGTGTGTATGTTACTGCCTGTGGAGGGAGGATGGTGATTTGGCTTAACTATAAAAGGAAACATTTACAAAGCACACACAATACACAGCTGGATGTTTTTGCAGGGCCTTCCATTTAGCTAAGGATTGTTCTTTTAAAAACTTCAAAGCACGTTCAAGTTTTAATTTAGGCTATTTGGTATTTACTGTGAACATTTAGCTTTCAGCTTAGTGTTTTCTAACCTGGCATGCCCTGTCATATTTCTCATTTGTCTAAAGTTAGACAGCAACAAATTCATGTTCTGAGATTCCTACCGATCTCATTGAGTCTGTCATTCAGGTAGAATAAATTCAAAACAACTGTCATCTTTGATGCTTTAAGCGGTAGAATCTAATACATATTCCATTTTCCAACCCCTCTTGTTTGAGAGCTGCAGAAATGACACTGTCAGTCAGTCAGTCTATTCCAATAAGAACACCTCTCTCTTATCTCGCACATCACATTTTTTTGGGGGGGGCGGTTGCAGCGTGATTGATGGGAATTGGATCTTTGCCCTTAAATGTTGCCGTGGAGATAAAGCGGTGGTGACAGCTCCATGCTGTGAGTGACTTCCTGGATATCTCCACGGTGACCGCGGGAGGTGACACTTCAGGAGTGACAGGTGATTTTTTTTCCCCCCAAGGTGTCAGAGGGGGTCTGAGCTCAGAGAGTGGGAAACTCTTGAGTTCTGCCAAGGTGAAGACCTTTGGACACAATTCAGCTCCTTGCCAACAGGTCTCCGATTGGTTGGTTCACACATTGCAGGTACCAGGATAATTGGACTAGGTGTACCCCTAATACAGGGTAAAACATGCACATTTGAAGCAACAGTACATATGTATAGACAATAAAATGCACAAGCAGCACACCAGTTTTTAAGCAATAAGGCATGAGGACCTGGGGATTATCATGTGATATCTCCCGACTAAGGACTGTTCTTAGGCCCGAGGCGAAGCCAAGGGAAACAGCCCTTTAGGGGGGGTTATCAGACAAGAGAAATGAACCTATTTGGCCGCTTTTTGCAATGTCAAAATTCTAATAAAAGCAATTAAATGTATTCATTTCGACTTGCCCCCCCCCCCCCCCTATCTCTCTCAGAACTACAATGACATTCCGTTCCAATGATTTATCTCCCTCTCTCTGCTCTGATAGACATGGGCCTGCAATTCTCATCTCCCCAGTGTTGCATCATTTATTTCCTTATAGAATCATAACCGTGCAAAGGGATCTGGAGGAGCTGCAGCAGCACTGATGAATTTATATACATTTGCCAAAATTATAGAGTTAATGCTGTTTGTTCAGAAATAAATGAAATAACTCAGAATAGCCTACTACACTAGAAAGCCTATAATTTTGCCACAGAGGATCAATAGCGTCTTTTTTTTTTAAATTGCCTAGCTGTGGAGGGTATCCCAATAACAAGGCATAGCCTACAGTCTGGAACACGTGGCAAATCTGTCAGTGAACAAACAGCATGCAGACAAAACAGGTTGGAAAGCAAATGGCTCCTGCTGAAAAGAGAAGACTCTATGCTGTAGGCTCCCAAAATACTTGATCAACTTCCAAGTATTTTACAAAGTAAAACAGGAGAGAGAGGCTTCTGGCACGAGCGCATAGGCCATTACTAGCGAGGGAGCTGCGTGTCATTGGGTGAGTCAGTGGAACTGAAAATATTTTTGGGGACTATAATTTGCTCCTCATATTGTAGCCTACAATACCTATTGATGGATTCAAGACAAGTTAGCTTTTATTGATCTCAGATTTTCAGTTGTTCTTTGTCAAAGTAGCCTCTCATTTCGATCAACTGTGTGGTATTATGGTGATTTTAAGACAATTGGGAACTCGAGTTGGAATCATGATGTCAGTGATCTTCAGGTCGGAGCTCTAGAAAGAGGCCAGAGTTCCTGACTTGGAATTCCGAGTTAGATGACTATTCAAAACAAATTTGACCAATTGGGAGCTAGTTCTTCCAGAGTTCCCAGATGTCCTGAACGCACTGAAGTCGGAATTCTGGGATTTCCTAGTTGCGAGTTTCTAGTTGTTTTGAACTCGGCATTAAAAAAGATTATACCAAAGTCTCCAGTCAAATGAAATGCGTTTTAAAAGACAAACATTTTCCCAGACTCTATGCCACTAACATTGTTCCCCATGCCACTACACAAATGTGATGATATGCATGCAATGCTTTATTATAAAGATGGTTATATTTTTCATGCGTTTTCATGCGTACCTCAGAGCTGCCCTGGTCACCCCCCTCTTGTGCTCACTTTTTGTTCCAGCACTTCCCGATTTACAAATTAAGCACTGAGGATAGCTAGGCTAATTGTTACTTCTCCTTTGCTACTGTAGCTAACTAGCCAATTAAAACTAACACACAATCACATCAAGCAGCTGAAATGACAGCCAACGATGGACATTTTCCTTTGTTTTACCTTAGTTTATATTGCCAATTCTTTTGATATACCCATTAATGATCCTGATAAATGAATTGGCCTGACTTTTAAATGTAGCCTACAGGTCTGAGGACGCACAAAGTGGTTGTTTTATTTTAGAGCTCCTTTTTCTCTCTCATGGGCTATGGGTTATGGGTTGCGTTTCACGTGAAAAGGCATTTTACTATCATAGTGCATTTAGCCCTCCGGTCAGCCCTGACAACAGTATGCTATTTCCCCACTTCAAATAGCCTGCAGGCGCGCGCCAACAAGACCTGACACAGACCTGACACAGATCAAAGCAAAACACTCACCAGAAAACTTTTTGTTGAAACAGATTCAGTTCTATGATGGCAAACATCAGACATATTCACTATTGCTGTTAGCTGAGGCTACTGTTAGGGAAAGGGGGAAACCTAGTCAGTTGTACAACTGAATGCATTCAACTGAAATGTGTCTTCCGCATTTAACCCAACCCCTCTGACTCAGAGAGGTGCGGAGGGCTGCCTTAATCAACATCCACATCATCGACGCCCGGGGAACAGTGGGTTAACTGCCTTGCTCAGGGGCAGAACAACAGATTTTTACCCTGACAGCCCAGGGATTCCATGCAGCAAACTTTCGGTTACTGGTCCAACGCTCCTACCCGCCAGGCGACCTGCCACCCCTAGCCAACAAATACTGGAATAGCACCCTGAAAACCACTGTACTGTCTGCTGTTGTGGCATTTTACGTCATTTTGAATGACGTGATTTACAGAGGTACATCATAGGGGTCATTCATTCACAGACTTTATTTTTAAAGCTGCCCAGAGAGGACATAGTTTTTATGGGAAGAAGCAACTCATTACACTCTGAGCGCCAGTATACAAGAAAGTACCTTTCCCAGCATTACTCCTGAACCTGTGATTTGATTTGATTTGATTTGTATAAGCACACATCAGCAACACCTAATCTGGTGCTGTGATTGTGTGCACCAGGAAAGTGATTGTGTGCACTGGGAAGGTAATCAGTTAGACATCTGGGCACAGAACCATAAATACTTGTGTAAACCAAACCCAGTCTAATCTGGGACACCCTCAACAGGCAACCAGTTGAGTTCCTGAAAGCAGCTCCTGCCTATGTGTGTACATGGTTTCATTTCAATACGACCCTGGTCAGCTTATTCTGGGCTATCTTAACCTAAGCTTCATAAGTTTAGATAAGCCCCCAAACCAGGAAGTACTAGTGTAGTCAAAGTGGCATTGAATGAGGGCAGTGGCTATCACTTTCATGGAGTCCTTATCAAGCAGCTTGGACTTTCTAGGCAAAAATGTAGTCCTGGCATTTACCTTCCCTAGCACTTTAGTGGCCATGCTCACACCTCCCAATCTTCCATCAAGGATGCATCCCAGGTAGCTAACAGAGGTTTTAGTAGTCAGCACCCCCCCCCTAACTACACTCTGATTTCAAAGGACCTACTCAATTTAGGTTTGGATCCAAAAATAATTGCTTCAGTTTTACCTAAGTGTAGAGATACCTTATTATCTCCAAGCCATTTGCTAATATTAGTAAGCTCTGTGTTAAGTATGCTCTCCAACTTAGTTTTACTTTTGTGAGACACCAGAAGTGTAGAGTCATCCGCATAAAGGAAAAGACGGCAAGAACAAGCATCTTTCATATTGCTAATATACAGTCAAAACAGTAAAGGACAAAGCACGCTCCCCTGCAGAACGCCACAAATCATTGGTTTTGCCTGAGACAGTGAACCATTAACCTGTACTATTTTCTCCCTACCTGATAAAAAGGACTTTACCCAGCCTAGAGGGATACTGCTTAACCCCAGTGCCTCCAGTTTGGAGATTAGGAGACAGGGGTTAACTGTATCACCTGCTTCTACATCTGCATTGCTTGCTGTTTGGGGTTTTAGGCTGGGTTTCTGTACAGCTGTATCAGCTGATGTAAGAAAGGCTTTATAAATACATTTGATTGATTGATTGAGATTCAGGCCTATAATTCCCAGGGTCAGACTTTATCCCCTTCTTCACAGAGGTATAACTTTAGTGTGTTTCATGTCCCTGGGAAAGGTGCCTTGTTCAAGAGAACGATTAACGATATGCGTAATACATGGGCCAATTTCCTCAGCAAAATCTATAAGAAACCTTGCAGGAATATTATCCAGGCCTGTGGCTTTGGAGCATTTGAGCTCTGCTATTTTGGCTGTTGCCACCTTTGCAAAAGAGTTTGGCTGAACCCGTAACTCGGCATAATACTTATTGACTTGGTCGTTTCCATACATACCAGAACTGGCGGGTAGCTTTCTAACCAGCTTGCTGGCAACAGAAGTAACAAAAATAGTTGAATTCATTGGCAAACCTCTGCTTTTTCTTAAACAATCTCCCCCCTGATGTTCAGTCCAATACTGTTTAGTTTGTTTTTGGTAGTACTACTACAGCCTAGCTTTTTCCAAAGCTTTTTAGGGTCATTTAAGTTCTAAATTATTTTATCAGCAAAGTAACCCCTCTTAGCTTCATCCATCCTGCTCTGTGCTTCATCCATCCTGCTCTTAGCTTCATCCATCCTGCTCTGTGCTTCATCCATCCTGCTCTGTGCTTCATCCATCCTGCTCTGTGCTTCATCCATCCTGCTCTGTGCTTCATCCATCCTGCTCTATGCTTCATCCATCCTGCTCTATGCTTCATCCATCCTGCTCTATGCTTCATCCATCCTGCTCTGTGCTTCATCCATCCTGCTCTGTGCTTCATCCATCCTGCTCTATGCTTCATCCATCCTGCTCTGTGCTTCATCCATCCTGCTCTGTGCTTCATCCATCCTGCTCTATGCTTCATCCATCCTGCTCTGTGCTTCATCCATCCTGCTCTATGCTTCATCCATCCTGCTCTGTGCTTCATCCATCCTGCTCTGTGCGTCATCCATCCTGCTCTATGCTTCATCCATCCTGCTCTGTGCTTCATCCATCCTGCTCTGTGCTTCATCCATCCTGCTCTGTGCTTCATCCATCCTGCTCTGTGCTTAATTTCTGTGACGTTAATATAGGAGAAAATCAGGCTGCTCTTGAGAGTTCTTACATTTCATCAAGGCCTTATTCCTTGCTAGGAGAGATTCTAGAATCTCATGATTAAACCAAGGGCTAGATCTCTGCTTTACCCTGACCCATCTAATGGGAGCCATCACATTCATCACATCAAGGAATTTACATTTAAAGGCTTCCCAGGCACTGTCTACCCCAACACTATACAGCACTGGTGACCAGTCAATTTTACCAACTTGCTCCCTAAACATTTCAACACAGTATTTTTTGAGTCCTCTGATTCTAACAGTTTTGTGACACTATAATATATCTTTAAAAACCCTCCTTGTGCAAAATATAATAAAATGATCACTGATTCCATATACTATTACTCCACTCTGCAATATTTTGGATTTATCAGACACCAAAATTAAGTCAATTGTACTTTGCACTGTTTCCCATACCCTGGTGGGATCTTTTATCATTTGGGTCAGGGCAAGTCGTCTACAGAAGTGCATAAATACATTGTGAGTTGGGTTTGCCTTTTTGAAGACATCCGTATTGAAATCCCCTAAGAAAATGATTTCCTTCACCAGGGAATCATTACAGTTTGACAACACAATTTCAAGACCTACATAGAATGCATTCTGATTGGGTGGCCTGTAACACACCCCCAATAAAATCGGCTTGGTTTTGGGAAGGCAGATATCCAGCCTGACAATCTCCAGATCAACGCTTAAATCCGATCTGACGTTATAAGCAATGTCCGATCTTACAAACGCACATATCCCCCCCCCCACCAATTCCAATTCCGATCCTTTCTGTCTCTGTGAAACATAAGACACACACCTCTGTTTTGCGAACCAACAGACATATCTCATCTATCTTCGGTAGTAGGCTTCGGACGTTTAAGTTCACCAAATGTAAACACGTATCCCCAAAAGCCTCACTGAATTCCTGATCCACTAGTATCTCACCTCCCACTGCACTACCATCCTCCCACTGCACTGCCACCATTGAGCACCCCTCCCCAGGCGCTGCTCCGTTGGCCTCATCACCGTCTCTCGCCTCTGGTGGCCTCCGCACCACTGCAGACCCCCCCTCCTCTGGTGCACTCTCCGTCCTAGGTAAGTCCCCTGGTCCCACTCCACCTTCATATTATTTGAATAGTGAAATAATTTCTAATGACCATCCATATAAACTATGTAGCCAACTGATTGGTATACTTATGCAACATAATCATAGTTTTCCACTGACACTTAATAGATAGGATATGTTCACAGGTACAGTAGGGGACTAATGCTGTGTTCACAAAAAGTGGGAAGGTGGTATTTACCACATTCAGCTTGGAAAGATCCACTTGAACGCCCCTCCAACTGGTAATTACTAGTGGGAAGCTTGTCTATCATCCCTGAGCTCCAACTTCTCCCACATGCTGACCTCTGATGTCACCTAGTAAGGAAATAACCTCGATAACTGCATTTTTGGCAGTCAAATACAACAACAAAACATTGTTTATAAAAAGCAATCTATTAATATGGGTTTTGAGCATTATAATTTGTTTACAAGCATGGTAGCTGTACTTTTAGTTTATGGGTGATGCAGCGTGTTGGCCTTTAGCCAATCAGTGTTTCTCAACGAGTACAAAGCACGTGACTGCATCCAACTGGTATTTATGACTTCACAACTGGGAATTACAACCGTGCCAGAGGGTTATGAATGTAGCATCAGACAATAAAGGTTGATTTCATTATTTATCATTCGAGCAACAGATGGAGAATTATTATCATTATGACTCATAATTATACATTGCCAAATTATTTCTCAGAAGGTTTGGTTTCAAATGTAGCTATTCTGTCAGCAGAGCTTATTGTTATTTTCGCTTCAGGTGAAAAATCTGTTCATAGATATTTCCGCTGGAGAATTGTCCTCCACAGGCACAAAGAGGCCACTCTGCCTAGCTGCTGTGTGCAACACACCAGAACGTGCCTAGCTCCTCTGTGTGACACACCAGAACATGATGGGGGTGAACACAGTCCTGGGAATTGTAGCCAGGATATCTGGCATGCATTACACAGCTGACCAGTTTAGGTACTATTGAAGTGTGGTTGTAAGATGGGAGAATAATTAAACTATATAATATGGCCAGTGACAATAACATTAGCACATCAAACGCAGGCAAGCACACACACACACACACACACACACACACACACACACACACACACACACACACACACACACACACACACACACACACACACACACACACACACACACACACACACACACACACACACACCTTGGGGGATAGATTCAGCTGTAGGGTAGAGCAGCAGCTGTGCCCATCTGGTGTCCCACCGTGATTACTGTGGTCCCAGAGAGCCTAAGCCCGGTGGTGTGGTGAGTCTTCTCTGTGTGTGTGTGCGTGTGTGTGTGTGTGTCTGTCTCGGAAGGGTGTGTGTCTCTCTCGGAAGGCCAGTGGACTGAGAGTTCCAGTGGATTGTCTCAACACTGCGGGGGAGCATACAGTACACAACGACTGACCCTGTCCGGCCACAGTGGTCTGGCTACTGAATGCATACGTTCTATCTCCCTCCCCCTGAGGCAAGCAGCCACACCACTATAGGAAGTGAATCTGTTTCTCTGCACAACATCCACAGAACCACAGGAGAGAAAGAGGGCAACGGCCAACAGGGTAACCAGCTGGCTGGCGAGCAAAACCCAACTCCTCCCAAACCAAAATACCTGACCATAGACGGATGAGAGGTTGACACAAATGAGTATGGCTCACACTAGCTTCACACGCAGGGTTATCCTCAAGGCAAAGACCCCCAAAGGCAACATCCAGGGTTGTGGACACCAAAAACATACACTAACAGAGATGAATCAAAGTGAGATTCTATTAGTTGGTAGGGGTAATGGAACTAGTGCAGTGCCCCATACCCACCAACGCCATACTGTTGGAGCTAGGAACACAAGCATTTCGCTACACCCACAATAGCATCTGCTAAATACAGTATGTGTATGTGACCAATACAATTTCATTTTATTTGATTTAATCAGGGTCCTACCTGATACATAGAGCACCATACTGTAATAGAGGTCGACCGATTAATTAGGGTCGATTTCAAGTTTTCATAACAATCGGAAATCTTTATTTTTGGGCACCGATTTGCTGTTTTTTTGTGGGTTTTTTACACCTTTATTTATCCTTTATTTAACTAGGCAAGTAAGTTAAGAACACATTCTTATTTTCAATGACGGCCTAGGAACGGTGGGTTAACTGCCTCATTCAGGGGCAGAAAGACAGATTTTCACCTTGTCAGCTCGGGGGATCCAATCTTGCAACCCTTCTAGTCCAACGCAATAACGACCTGCCTCTCTCTCATTGCACTCCACAAGGAGACTGCCTGTTACGCAAATGCAGTAAGCCAAGGTAAGTTGCTAGCTAGCATTTAACTTATCTTATTAAAAACAATAAATCATAATCACTAGTTGATGATATTACTAGATATTATCTAGTGTTGCATATAATCTGACTAAGCATACAAGCATACAAGTATCTAAGTATCTGACTGAGCGGTGGTAGGCAGAAGTAGGCACGTAGACATTCATTCAAACAGCACTTTCGTGCGTTTTGCCAGCAGCTCTTCGTTGTGCGTCAAGCATTGCGCTGTTTATGACTTCAAACCTATCAACTCCCGAGATGAGGCTGGTGTGACCGAAGTGAAATGGCTGACTAATAAGTGCGCGCTAATAGCGTTTAAAACTTCACTCGCTCTGAGCCTTGGGGTGGTTGTTTCCCCTGCTCTGCATGGGTAACGCTGCTTCGATGTGGTGGCTGTTGTCGTTGTGTGGCTGGTTCGAGCCCTGGGAGGAGGCTATACTGTTACACTGGCAATACTAAAGTGCCTATAAGAACATCCAATAGTCAAAGGTTAATGAAATACAAATGGTATAGAGGGAAATAGTCCTATAATAACTACAACCTAAAACTTCTTACCTGTGAATATTGAAGACTTATGTTAAAAGGAACCACCAGCTTTCATATGTTCTCATGTTCTGAGCAAGGAACTGAAACGTTAGCTTTCTTACATAGCACATATTGCACTTTTACGTTCTTCTCCAACACTTTGTTTTTGCATTATTTAAACCAAATTGAACATGTTTCATACTTGAGGCTAAATGGATTTTATTGATGTATTATATTAAGTTAAAATAAGTGTTAATTCAGTATTGTTGTAATTGTCATTATTACAAATACATTTTTTTAATCGGCCGATTAATCGGTATTTGGTCCTCCAATAATCTCTATCGGTATCGGCGTTGAAAAATCATAAATCGGTCGACCTCTATACTGTAATAACTGTAGTTTAACCAGAGTCCTACCAGCACAATACTGTAATAACTGTAGTTTAACCAGGGTCCTACCAGCACCATACTGTAATAACTGTAATTTAACCAGGGTCCTACCAGCACCATACTGTAATAACTGTAGTTTAACCAGGGTCCTACCAGCACAATACTGTAATAACTGTAGTTTAACCAGGGTCCTACCAGCACAATACTGTAATAACTGTAGTATAACCAGGGTCCTACCAGCACAATACTGTAATAACTGTAGTTTAACCAGGGTCCTACCAGCACCATACTTTAATAACTGTAGTTTAACCAGGGTCCTACCAGCATCCTACTGTAATAACTGTAGTTTAACCAGGGTCCTACCCGCACCATACTGTAATAACTGTAGTTTAACCAGGGTCCTACCAGCACCATACTTTAATAACTGTAGTTTAACCAGGGTCCTACCAGCACCCTACTGTAATAACTGTAGTTTAACCAGGGTCCTACCAGCACCATGCTGTAATAACTGTAGTTTAACCAGGGTCCTACCAGCACCATGCTGTAATAACTGTAGTTTAACCAGGGTACGACCAGCACCATACTGTAATAACTGTAGTTTAACCAGGGTCCTACCAGCACCAACTGTAATAACTGTAGTTTAACCAGGGTCCTACCAGCACCATACTGTAATAACTGTAGTTTAACCAGGGTCCTACCACAGTCACTGAGCAGGGTGTGGTGTAAGAACCCTGACCACCAACACAAACAGTAGCGTAACAGTTAACCAGGTGTCCTACCTCTGTCACTGTAGTCGTCCACCAGTATGATCTCAGCGATGAGGTGGTCTGGGGTGCGGTAGGAGATGCTGTGGATGGTCCTCAGCAGGGACGACCAGCCCTCATTGTGGAAGGGGATGATGATGCTGGTGTTGGGAAGGTTCTCCAGGTACAGCTTCGTCTTGCAGCTGAGGAAAGAGAATACACAAAATACCAGGGACTGTATTAGCCTCCATGTTTTTTAATACATCAGACCAGACCTTTCTTGACCTGTCCTGACAAAGACCCCAGTGGGATCGAAATTCAATACATCAGAGACATCGTGCGTGTTTCATCTCCACGTGTAGCTTATGCATTTGATGTAGAGCTAGCTACATGTGTTAGTATTTGGTATGTTTGAATATAGTGACTCTGTGATAGGCTAAATGTCACAATCTAAAACTGATATATTTAATCACGTCTTCCTACATCTGGAAAGTCAACCTGCTCCCTGCTGTGTGTCACACTGCCAAGCCAGTCAGCCTTCCAGCCAGCCAGCCAGCTGTCCATCCAGCTAGCCAGCCAGCCTCAAACACATAGCCTGCTTTACCTTCTACCTCTGTGCTGAGTCGTAAAGTAAATCAGCGTTTAAAAGAGCCACTCCAGCTTCAGCCGGCCTAATAAACAATTCAGGAAATCTGCATGTTAATAGCCGCCTCGACAAAGCTGAAATTGGCAAATGAAGCAGCAGTTTTACGGTTCACACGAGTCTCCTGCTAATTTACACCGGTGACAACCTTGACAAGCTGTTCTAATTTATCACCGGTCTTTGCAGAATGATGACTCGGTACTTGGTTAGAAGCCCTGGTTTTTATTATTGTTTTATTTAGGGGAGGGAGGGAGGGAGGGAGGGAGGGAGGGAGGGAGGGAGATAGGGAGGGAGGGAGGGAGGGAGAGAGCCCACCAAACTGCTCCAGCTCCCTACATCTGTGCTGGGCTGGGAAAGCAAATTCATTCTTGCTGGAGTTGAGCCAATCTCTAAAACACAAGGTTGGTCTCTCCAGCTGCCCTGTCAGATAATTCTACATTATGAAATACCATTCAGGAAGGAGAAGAGCATTGATTTGCATAGTAATAGGCAGATAGAGCCACATACCATTATGGAAAATACCGTTGTCACCCCCCTCCAGCACCGTATAGTGAGGAAACAAGTAATATGGGGCTGGATTGGGGCTTTATAGACCTCTCTTAAATGCATATAGGCTTAAATTAAACTTCCATTTTCCCTTCCTTGCTGTATGGAATGAGTGTGTGAGGAAGAGAGAAAGAATGAGAGAGTGAATAAATGAATGACTGAATAGAGACTCCGTTCAGTTCAGGTAAGAATGAAGCAAGACTGTCAGCTTCCGTTGAACTTGATAAGGTAACATTGAACATTACCCAGACTTGATGCTATCAACTGCTGATGTGATTATTTTTCATCTCAACTAGGACATTGCACCGCCGTGGTTGTCGCACACACAGACCCGATGAGAATGACATTCATGTTACATTCTGTATGGGTAAACGCCTTCAGTCTGTTCCTTACGTGTTGATTTTCCACTCCCAGCATGATAGGATTCCCCACTGTGTCTTATACTGTCTGCCATGCTGTTACAGCCATTTAATAACAGGTCACTGCTCTCCAGATCAGATCCGTACTTACTGTAACACCTGCCTGGGTAAATGCATAGGTGTTAATGTTGGATGAAATGTTGAGCTGCGTCTGTAAGGGATCTCGTCCGAGAAGGATCGGAGGACCAAAACGCAGCGTGGTAAGTGTCCATAATGTTTATTTTAAAACATAAACTAAACACTATGAAATACAAAACAATAAACGTGAAATGAAAGAAACAGTCCTGTGTGGCGACAAACACTGACACGGAAGACAAACACCCACAACCCAAAACTGAAACCCGGGCTACCTAAGTATGATTCTCAATCAGGGACAACAATAGACAGCTGCCTCTGATTGAGAACCATACCAGGCCGAACTCAAAAACCAACATAGAAAAACAAACATAGACTGCCCACCCAACTCACGCCCTGACCATACTAAAACAAAGATAAAATAACAGAACTAAGGTCAGAACGTAACAGCGTCATTTGGTGTAAAATGCACAATGCTTTAAAGACATGCCAGGCTTTTTTCTGAGGCATTGCTCTGTTCAAGTGTAGGCTATGTACACTAACTACCGAACGTTCAACTTCTCCATCATATCGTATGACCTGTGGAACTGATTATAGATAGTCCAATGCTTCAGTAATTGAGAAAAAACTGTAATTAACTCAGCAGTGAAAACATTTAGAAAATAACCAAATATAAAACAGTAACTGAAACCAAGTAGGGTTGGATCCAGGTATAACTATTTTGTGTAAAGGGTTCTACATGAATTCCAAAAGGGTTCTACCTGGAACCAAAAAGGGTTATTCAAAGGGTTCTCCAGTGGGGACAGCCCTAGGAACCATTTTAGGTTCTAGATAGTGTACAGTATGTGCAGACTGAGAAATACAACATTGCCAAAATGACTTCACAGGCATTCACAGACATCGCAATCCCTTAAATGTTTTTAACCTGTGAGGTTTATTTTCCGTACCGCTTTGTGTCAACAACATTAGCTAGGAGGGAGGGAGGCAGCACTGGCCTCATTTCCATCTCTTAAATTCGTTGAAATCAGGGGTGTATCTGAGTTATAGCCGTCATTACATTAGGCAGGGAAGCAGAACAGACAGGCAGGCAAAACAGACAGACAGGCAGAGCAGGAAGACAGGCAGGGCCCCAGCTTACTGTGAGGGAGATGGAGATCATTCAGCCACTGTCTACAAAATAACGTTACAGATCACATACTGAGAGGATTGCTGCAGGGCTTTATGAGACTGTAAATAAACAGAGATGCCCTCTCACCATAGATATTCTCTGTTGTTCTCTCTCTCTCTATCTAACTCTCTCTCTCCTCCCCTTCCCCTCTCTCACTATAACTATCTATCCCTCTCCCTCCTCACTCTCCATATCTTTCTCTCTCTGTAACTATCTATCTCCCCCTCTTTCTCTCTCTCTCTCTCTCTCTCTCTCTCTCTCTCCCTCTCTCTCTCTCTCTCTCTTCCTTTCTTCCTCCCCTCTCTCTCTCTCGCACACTAATAAACACACTCTCTCATTCTCTCCCTCTCTCTCTCTCTCACACTCCGCACAAGGCACGTCACCTGCTGAAGAAAATTGCCATGTTTTTTTGTGATGATGGAACTGAACTGAAGAGCATTGCCCTGGAGGGCTGATTTAGCTTCATAGAAACCTGACTTCCTGTCAACACATGTTCTGATCCCACACACACAGAGTGCGGTGTGGAAAACATGTTTACCAGTAATTGAGCACACACCCTTTTCACACATGTAAATTGACTTGCGCACCTTGTACGTCCTGTGCATCATGTCGAATATACTTGCACCCACACACCCACACACACCCACACACACACTCTAAATACACACATGCATAGACAGTCACACAGTCAGTAGAGATTAGACACGGGACAATATCCAGAGGGAAAAAACACTATATTTCAATCCTAAGCTTAACTAGCTTTCAAATGAGAAAATGTCCCCATATCCCTCTCCACAGTATGCACAGCACAGTGTGGCATCTAATTTCCCTACCTCGCTAACATGGAATCACTTGGAGTACAAACGGCACCCTATGCCCTATAAAGTGCATTATGTTTTACCAGGGCCCATAGGGTAAAAAGTAGTTGACTATATAGGGAGTAGGGTGCCATTGGGATGCAGTCACTCTCCAGCCCCCCCGCAGCGGAGGGAATAGTTCTCATTATCGACAGAGCTGTAACACTACTGCAACCCCCCTCCTGACTTCCAACCCATTGCAGTAGGAGTTACTGGAGGATTTGTTTCTTGCAAGGAGATAGAGACAGAGAGAGACAGAGAGACAGACAGAGAGACAGACAGAGAGACAGACAGACAGACAGACAGACAGACAGACAGACAGACAGACAGACAGACAGACAGACAGACAGACAGACAGACAGACAGACAGACAGACAGACAGACAGACAGACAGACAGACAGACAGACAGACAGACAGACAGAGAGAGAGAGAGAGAGACATCACAGCGAAAAGCAGCCAATATGGCCATCCTAACGTACATACGCAGCACTATTCAACTAAACACCTTTGATTGGTACCAGAGTAGCAGAGTAACCACCCACAACAAACCCCTAATCGATGTAAGCTGCCATTTTCCATGTAATGATATTAGCCATGTTTGCCTACTAATGAGTGGCAGTAAAGTGCCAGTGCAGACTGCTTTGTATACGGGTTACATTCACATTTATTTGATGTGAGAATCAATAGAGGTGAACGTGTTTGTTCACGCTCCTCTCCTCCATGCCAATGAACAGACACAGATACTAAGACCTGGGGGATTAGAGAAGACAACATCGTTGGAGATGCGAGGTGTGACCCCATTTTGTGTTTGAAGTGAAATGTTAACACGCACACCGCCTTGTTCTCTCGTTAGTAGTGCAGCAATTGACCCCCAATTAACACACGTTATTACCTCTGCTCTGCACATTTATTGTGTCAACATTTGGATCAGAGAAAGACCCATCTGTCTCTCTACTTACTTTGGATGTCTGATGTCTGGTAGAGAGCGGTCCAGGGCGATGTTGTTACTAACGTAGATGTTGAAGCCGTTCTCCTTGTAAACCGAGTCGTCACACTCATCCTCAGCCAGAGGGTAGGGCTTGCCGTGCTCCCCTTTCCCTAAAAGACAGAAAATACTGTGAAATCCCAAGGTGCTTTGTGTGTGTGTGTGTGTGTGTGTGTGTGTGTGTGTGTGTGTGTGTGTGTGTGTGTGTGTGTGTGTGTGTGTGTGTGTGTGTGTGTGTGTGTGTGTGTGCGCCTGTCAGAGGGTCATAATGGTCCACTTTAACCCATTTGTCAATGGGTCTTTTTCGGTAGATACCCTGTGGAGTAATTGCAGTGTTCCTCTTCTCTCCCATTTCTATGATCAGAAAAGACACTGTAAATGCACAGATTTTTTTCAGGGCTTGGCAGTTAGCCACTTTGGCGTAACGACGACTCCTAAATCCTCAAAAGATATCAAACCAGGAAGGGAAACATTTTTTCTGCCCTGCGATGACTAATACAATTATACACACGTCTGTGATTTATCAGATCAGGAGCGTAAGTATGTATGTGTGTGTGTGTGTGTGTGTGTGCGTGTGTGTGTGTGTGTGTCTATTTAGAGATGCAAAACACTGTTTTCGGTATTGTAATCAACGTTGGCCCCAAACCAACAACAGGAACCCGGGACTTCTTAAATTGAATAAGCAGCCCTCTACACACTCTGCTTAACATGCTGATAGAGAAGAGGAGATTGAAATCTCCAAACAATAGGCTAAGAGCTGTGTGTTCATTTAAACTGCTACGGTGTGAGTATCTCATTAGGGGGGCTTGGTAAAGCATGCAATGCTAAAAACAGTAGCCTACATGAGTTTGGATCAATAGCTGTACTGAAACACTGATATACAGCACCATTCAATGATTATAAAAGCTCCTGGATGATTATAACAAGTTATAGACCTAAAACATTATGCCTGCAGGCTTGAAGTAAAGTGTTACTGTCTTTCTTCAATCAAATGGTGCTGGTTAGTGGTTACCAAGGTGACGCAATGGTTTGCTGTGTGCAGTGAAAGCAATTAAGAATAAAACGCTATGCTTTATTGCATGTGGCAGTAACTATGGTGACATACTATAGTATCTATCTGCACAGGCTGTACTCGAGTCCATCCATTTGTTCTGCGACCCCCCCCCCCTACTGTTTAATCTTGAGTCCTGGACTGAGATGTGAAACCTCAGAAAGCGTCTGCGTCGGTGACAGAATCATCGGTTCACACTCTGCAATGTGCATTACTGCCTTGAGCTTGACTAAATGCCCACCATGAATCAAGCCCCGGGGGCCCCGACGCCGAAGGGAAGGAGTTACATATCACTTACGCTGCCAATCACACTTGACTGGCAGCTTTCTCTTTCATCTAATTCAACCGTTTACCTCGTTTATACCTCCAAGGGGCCAGAAGTAGAGGATCCTATCGGCATACTTTATAAGAGGATGCTGCGGTGAAATCACAAGTGGGTATAGAAGCATCTAATTCCGGAATCCTGCTAATGTGCATTGTTCTTTTTGGATGAGGGACACATATGAGAGAAATGTACAGCTTCTAATATAAAGAGAAATCTCCTAGGGGGAAAGAACTGTTTTAGCGCATATTATTGTATGGTATGTTAAGGTTATCCCTGAAAACACTCCTGGCGTAGCAAACATGCGGTTAATGTACACTGACAGCTGGCTTTGTTCGATGTACGGAGAGGATGCAGAAAGGAAAACAATGACATTCTTAACGAGAGGCTTTCCTTTTGATGTGTGAGCGAGACCGAGGGAAACATGGAAAGTTTCCAGGACGAGTACAAAAGAGGGAAATAGAAAAATCTTTGTTTTTGTAAAATATTAAATGGATTTGGAAGCGGGAGGTAGGAAATATTTTGAGGGCGCCGTCTGCCAAAGGCTTGTGTTTCAAGTAGGTATCGTATGCCACAATCTTAAGAGTCGGCTGGAAATAGGATGAAACGAAACCCACGTCCCTGTCCTCTCATAAACACAATTCATTTTACGTCCTTCGCCAAAACCAACGCTAATGAATAAATCACTTGCTAAGTTTTACATCGTTCATAATTTCTCTCATCAGCGTGAATTATACATTGACATAAGCAGTGATCCCTCGCTCTCAAAAATGCGGTGAGTTCAATAACTCGACTGTGACTATTGTTGGCCGCTGGAAGCTCATTTTCCACGGTACATAATTATTGAAACACTACACCCACAGCACAGGGCAGCCAAGCTCACAGGAGGGAGGCGAAAAACCAAGCAAATTAAATATTCCAATCCAGCACACCCACACATTAATTTTCAATAGTAATGGTTCCATTCCATCGTTTCACTCGGAAGGGGCTTGATTTCCGAAACAATGGCGGCTCAAAAAACTAAAGTAAAACATGGACAAAGTGCACTCACCCAATTTCCCTGCAGACAGAAGATGTAAATGGATGCTTTTAAAAGGCATAATGGGATAGACAATATATAGAGAAAATCACTTAATTGGTTTAACACATGAATCATTCCTACATGCTGTTCAATGGGGTTAGATTTTCCACAGCTTCCTGGTTAGGGGATGGTGGTGATTATGAGTCTGTATTCACAAAGAGTCTCAGAGTAGGATCATTTTATCCTTTTAGATCATAATTAATAAGAGGTCATGGACAAGGGGGACCTGATCCTAGATCAGCACTCCTACTTGGAGACACTATTTGAACGCAGGCCCTCTTCTGTCATCACTAATCTATTCACAACAGAGATGGGCATGAGGCTGATGTCTACTTGATTGAGAGATGCTCAACATTTAATTAACAGGCCCATCACAGTACAATGATGTTGATTACCAGCACTGCAGCTTTATAAGTGGTTAATACACATGCCTACAATTCATTATACAGAGCATTTGTATATGAACTGCTTTAGATTCGTAAGTGGTTAATGCATATAGTAGACTACACTTTTCCCATCCGACATACGCGGGAAAAACAGGGGGAAATGTATTACTCACCCCTGGGTTTCATGCACTGATGAGCTATAATCAGCTTGATTCATCCAAAATGAATAGAAAGCTTTTTATCATGGTCGCCGCAAACGTACAATCGAGGCTCAACAGATGGTGTGGTACATATGTGGTGGAGGTCTGGTGGGACAATGACCATGCATCATGATCTGACCAGACAGGAGGGCAGAGGGGGCAACGTTCAGGATTTAGGCAGCCATATTGTAGGGTTACGTGATGTGACGGGTCTGCCACCCTAATGGCCCCCTATTCCCTACATAGTGCACTACTTTCGAAGATGGCCCATAGGGGAATGTGGGGAATAGGGTGCCATTTAGACAGAAGCCCTGTTTGACGTCTCTGTTTTAGTCTGGTAGCAATTCAACTTAGTCTAATCTGGCTAATGACTTTATTTAATACTCTGAAGTCTGCATCCATTCGAATTTACAGCCGAGTTCCGCAATTCCAGAAGCTGTAAAAGTGTTCTATTCTCCATTGTTGCCTGGTCATTAATACTGCCTCTGACATGTTTATCTACAGTTGACATGAACCCCTGACCGAAATAATATATTTCCTGTCTGGCATTGATGATTTATCCGGCTTGGCTTCAAATGTTTCCCAGCTCTGGGGTACGTTCCAAAACCCACCATATTCCCTATATTGTAGACTACCCAGAACTGGTCAAATGTAGTGCACTATGTAGGAACTAAGGTTCCGTTTGGGATGCAGCCTATGGCCCTACCAGGATGGGAATATTGAAATCTATCTGCTAAAATATTAAAGCTTTAACTGGCAATGGCACAGTGATTTAACCTTAAGGGGGCCAAGACTGAGAATACTTAAGTTTCAAATAGAGCTCTTTTTGACTGATGCTGTAACTGCACAGCGGCAGCAAGGAGACACAGATACTGTGTTTGGATTAGGAGAGGAACATTGGGTCTCTGCCTCTCTGCTCTTTACTTGACATTTATGTAATGAATGGAAATAGAAATAGCTGGGTTACTGTATGTGTGGACACAATCATTTCTGGCCCGAATACCCCTCCCCCAGATTCTTCTTGTATAAATAGTGGATACTATTGGCTTGTCTGCCAGTGACCTGTTCTAATTCATGTAAATCTGAATTGAGATCGTGGTACATGTTCTCACTTAGCTAAGGGTTAGTCTTGCCTCTACTTGGTGGAAACAGATAATAATGAGTAATTTTTTTACATGTCTCAAATGGAAATGCATTTGTCCAGCATCTGGGCTCCCGTTGCTCAAGAAGCAGAGCTAAAGCGAACATAATCAAATAGACCAATATGACTTACAAAGTTACTGTCCAGTACCTACAGTACCTTAATAATACACCTACTGCCTTGGAAAACAATCTCCCGTTTACCTTCATGGAAACCATCACAGTAAATCATGATAAAGATAGACTTGGTTGAAGTTCTTTATGTGGACATTCGTTACGTGATGTCTCAGCTTGCTCGCTGTGTGCAGAGTGAAAACTCTTTAGCTACAGGAGGTGTAGTGATTGTCTGTGGTTTCCTGTGAGTTCTCTGTGAGACGTACCGACACGCAGTTCGTCTCTCCTGATGCTCTCGTTATCATGCCAGTCTCTCCTCCTCAAGCCGTCCGTCCAGGTGTAAATGTGTCCTTCGCTCAGCCCCAGCGAGAAGCCCTGAGAAAGAGGAGAGGAGGAAGAGAGGGGGGGACAATTCCATCATTCCATCATCGCCCACTCTGAGAGATTAAACGCTGTAATTCAGTGTGAGCCTCAGCCAAACAGTAATATCAAATCAAATCAAATGTATTTATATAGCCCTTTGTAAATCAGCTGATATCTCAAAGTGCTGTACAGAAACCCAGCCTAAAACCCCAAACAGCAAGCAATGCAGGTGTTGAAGCACGTTGGCTAGGAAAAACTCCCTAGAAAGGCTAAAACCTAGGAAGAAACCTAAAGAGGAACCAGGCTATGAGGGGTGGAACCAGGCTATGAAGAGAAAGGTAAAACACGTACACTTTGATAATTTAACTGACCATCATTTCTATTCATTCTCCCTTCACTCCATTAACAGTCGAACATGTGCTGATTCTAATATTTTTAAATGTTTTCTTCTATATAAATGACATTTGAATTCAACTGTCAAAAATAATGTATGCATGAGCGAGCCTGAAGTGACTTCAAATTGCTCTCTAAAGTGCTTCCCAGTGCAACAAAAGCTAGTAATAATTCAGATACCCTAAGCTTTGTTCTGCTTTCTGTGTGCTTTCTGTGAATTGTGAAGGTTGCCTTGGAGGTTCAGAGAAATAATTGCCTTAAACCTGAACTTTAGCAGGGAGCTTGCTGCAAACACAAATACAGGCAATATACAAATACAATATACTGTATCCTAGTCAAGGCTCATCCTATATAACTACTGCTGTACAGTCGTGGCCAAAAGTTTTGAGAATTACACAAATATTAATTTTCACAAAGTTTGCTGCCTCCGTTCGTATGATGGCAATTTGCATATACTCCAGAAGAGTGATCAGATGAATTGCAATTAATTGCAAAGTCTCTCTCTCCACAAAAAAACATCTCGCTCTATGATGAAACTGGCTCTCATGAGGACCGCCACAGGAAAGGAAGAAGCTGAGTTACCTCTGCTGCAGAGGATACATTCATTAGAGTCCCCTGCCTCAGAAATTGCAGCAAAAATAACTGCTTCACAGAGTTCAAGTAATAGATACATCTATCTCAACATCAACTGTTCAGAGGAGACTATGTGAATCAGGCCTTCATGGTTGAATTGCTGCAAAGAAACCACTACTAAAGGACACCAATAAGAAGAAGAGACTTGCTTTTGCCAAGAAACATGAGCAATAGACATTAGACCGGTGGAAATTTGTCCTTTGGTCTGATGAGTCCAAATTTGTGATTTTTGGTTCCAACCCCCGTGTGTTTGTGAGACGCAGAGTAGATGAATGGATGATCTCTGCATGTGTGGTTCCCACCCCACCGTGAAGCATGGAGGAGGTGGGGTGATGGTGTGGGGGTACGTTGCTGGTGACACTGTAAGTGATTTATTTAGAATTCAAGGCACACTTAACCAGCATGGCTACCACAGCATTCTGCAGTGATACGCCATCCCATCTGGTTTGCGCTTAGTGGGATTATCATATGTTTTTCAACAGGACAATGACCCAACACACCTCTATTTGACCAAGAAGGACAGTGATGGAATGCTGCATCAGATGACCTGGCCTCCACAATCACCCGACCTCAACCCAATTGAGATGGTTTGGGATGAGTTGGACCCGCAGAGTGAAGGAAAAGCAGCCAACAAGTGCTCAGCACAAGACTGTTGGAAAAGCATTCCAGGTGAAGCTGTTTGAGAGAATGCCAAGTGTGCAAAGCTGTCATCAAGGCAAAGGGTGGCTACTTTGAAGAATCTCAAATATAAATATATTTAATAAACACTTTTTCTGGTTAGTACATGATTCCATGTGTGTTATTTCATAGTTTTGATGTCTTCTTCACTATTATTCTACAATGTAGAAAATAGTAAAAATAAAGAAATAATTATTTACATTCCTGACTCTAACATTACTCAATCTGATGTCTTAATTTCTTGTTCTATTATTTTACTTTTGGATTATGTGAGCATTGTTATTGTATTGCTAGGTATTGCTGCATTGTTGGAGCTAGAAACATATGCAGTTTGCTGCAATGGCGATAACATCTGCAAAACTGTGTACGTGACCAATAAACTTTAATTTTATTTGAAGTCATAACCGGAGGGGGAAGAACAAGCTTTTATGAAATTCTACTTTTAAAAGCACCGTGGCGCAGATAGGGCTTCGTAATCTCTCCTTCTCGCTCACTCTCTCTCTCTCTCACACACACACACGCACGCACGCACGCACGCACGCACGCACGCACGCACGCACGCACGCACGCACGCACGCACGCACACACACACACACACACACACACACACACACACACACACACACACACACACACACACACACACACACACACACACACACACACACACACACACTCCTGATATGATAAATCTCAAAGGTGTGTATGATCATATTAGTCATCGCAGGGCAGGCAAAATGTTTCCCTTCCTGGTTTGATATCTTTTGAAGATTTAGGAGTCGTCGTTACACCAAAGTGGCTAGCTGCCAAGCCCTGAAAAAAATCTGTGCATTTACAGTGTCTTTTCTGATCATAGAAATGGGAGAGAAGAGGAACACTGCAATTACTCCACAGGGTATCTACCGAAAAAGACCCATTGACAAATGGGTTAAAGAGGACCATTATGTGTCCTGTCTGTTTCCAAAAGCTGCTGAAAAGTGGCCCTTCCGAGGCCCTGCATCATTTTATTTCTCAAGAGATGCTGAAGTATCATGGCATGTAGGTGGAAATGTGGTTATCGTGGTTCAAATGGACCCCTCACCAAATGGATCCCTCACAAATGGACCCCTATAGTACTTTGCCTTAGAAGAGCTAACTTTCAGCAGCTTTTGGAAACAGACAGAACACCAGAGTCATAACGATCCACTTCAACACTTCCCATTTGTCAATGCGTCTTTTATGTTCAATTCCCTGAGGAGTAATTGAGGTGTTTCTCTTCTCTCCCCAAGTAGCAGTGGGATAATGCCCTATGGGTAGCTGCATGGCTATTACGAGCAATTTGAGCTACAGGGCTACAACTAGACCTTGGTTATGTTCAGTGGGGCACGCAGTAGTAAAATCTCTTCAGATAGTACTTCCCTGTTTCACGCCATTTCAAAACGTTTCCCCTCAACTGAACAAGACAATAGAGGCATTCTGTAATGCTATTATCTCATCTCAGAGATCCTGATAGCACATGCATATGTTAGCTCTGAGAACAAACACACTCCTGAATGGTAAATCAACAGACGTTCCTCATGAGAGTCGTATTGGAGTGGTTTACTGTTGGCTGAAGGCGATATGGCTGTGTTTACACAGGCAGCCCATTTGTGATATTTTTCCACTAATTGGCCTTTTGACCAATCAAATCAGCTCTGAGAAAGATTGGATAGGAAAATATCATAATTGGGCTGCCTGTGTAAACGCAGCTCATGAGGCACACATCAAAATAAGGGATTTGGAAATATAGGAGCAATAGTAATTTAAAGAGACACACCACAATGAATATGTGCTTTTGAATAACTTTAAAAAGCCATGCAGATATATGAAGAGAGCGATCATGATCATATAGGAGAAATTCAATTCTTGAATGAGGTGGTATTTTAGAGCTAATCAGCCTCCGCTGGACATAATCCAGTAACTTTACAGCTGGACATAATCCAGTAACTTTACAGCTGGACATAATCCAGTAACTTTACAGCTGGACATAATCCAGTAACTTTACAGCTGGACATAATCCAGTAACTTTACAACTGGACATAATCCAGTAACTTTACAGCTGGACATAATCCAGTAACTTTACAGCTGGACATAATCCAGTAACTTTACAGCTGGACATAATCCAGTAACTTTACAGCTGGACATAATCCAGTAACTTTACAGCTGGACATAATCCAGTAACTTTACAGCTGGACATAATCCAGTTATTTTACAGTTGGACATAATCCAGTAACTTTACAACTGGACATAATCCAGTTACTTTACAGTTGGACGTTATCTAAAATCTAACGGAGCGTGTCTTTTTGAGACACAGTTATTACAGTCTCCTCACTTTACTAATCAGAGGTAAGAAGGACAGGGAAACAGTTGGATAATTGAAAATAAGCTCCAATGTAAAATGAAGCATGAGGTTGAAAATAAAAATGTGTGTTTACTGCTTAGAGTTCCATTCTCTATTAGGGACAGACGTGAGATTTTGAGAGCACATCTGATAAACCTTGTGATGAAAAAACAAGGAAAGTGTTGACTTCTAAAAGTCAACTGATGCTACTAATTAGCATAAAATACATTTCAGACTTTTCTTTCCTTTTTTTAATGTAATGTTGCCATGACAACTGTTCAATAAACTGAGGATACTTTATGAAGTCACTTCACCCACATGAGAGTAAAGGATACTACAGTTTATGTGAGGGATAACTGTGTCTGTTTTCACACATCCACGCCAGCTTGTTTTCAGGACAAAGAATATATTCTAACTACTCAGGTAGAGCCTAAGAGGCTGATATCATTACAGTCACAACTGTGACCCTGCGAAACCCTGCACTTTGAGTAATTTACATCTCTCTCAAGCTGACACAGGAAACACAGCGCCAAGCCAAGAGGTAATCCCAATTTTTAAAGGAGTGCAAGTTTCATTTGCATTGTTCTATAATTCCTATTTCATTGCCACCTGAAGACACTAAGGTCCACGCCTGTTAAATGTCTGAATGACCCCAGGGTTTCACACACACGAAGACAGACAGGGAACTCATCTTCTGATCCACACCTCATAAAGGGCAGGTCAAGAGGTGTCGGAGCTGGCTACCAATATTTCATGACTTCTCCTTCTCAGACTCCCAGGCTTTGAAAGCTATGACACAGACACACACACACAAACATGCGTGTGTGCATGCAAACAGACACACACATACACACAAAGTGAACAAATACGCACAAATACGAACTAAACAGGCCGCCGCCCTAAGCACTGTGCATCTGTTCATATCCTTTCACCTGCTTTAAATATTTTCTTGTAGACTGTATAATGGGTATCTATACTATGTTTTTCTAGGTTAGTATCGTGTCAGGAATAACTCCAGAGTATAACGTTTTCTTCTCTCCAGTTCTATCCAGAATAGAACATCAGTATGCATTGAGCTAGCTAATCGACCTAGCCTCTGAAAATCTAAAGAGTGTTGTTTTCTGCAAAGAGGTTGAATTCATGGTCAGGGTTGTTCTTGTTCAGGGTTGTCCTGGACTCATTATGAACTGTGAGACTGTTCCTTTTGGTCTGGGTTTTGTCCTTCAATGTCCTTGCAGCACTGGCGGTGAGCCGCTTGAAAAATACATCTGAAAGAAACACTACTTCAAGTTAAAGTTAGGTAGGAGGCTATTGATTAAGTTCCTGCTTTAAAGGCTGATTCTTAAATACTTTCCCCCAACATTCCAGATCTTTTCCGAAACGCACGATACAGGAAGTTATTTTTGCAACCGTCTTCGGTAAGAGAACTTTGTGGGTAAACGCAAATGGTTATTTTCCTCTATGCCCTATGTGTATTCAAACTAAAACCTTATGGAGAAATAAGCCCCAAGGCTTTGAAAATATACACTTTTCCCACCAACCAATGCTGTAAAACACAATCAAGGTGGAAAGTAAGTCAAATCCACACAGTTGAGCATACTTAAAAATCTCTTATATTCTCCAGACAGATACTGTAGCTAGACAGACAGAAAGGCTGATCAATAAACAGTACAGTGACCTTGCCTCTGTAAATCTGACCTCAGCAGTGGATCAAGGCTTGACAGGTCCTGTGGGGTATGGCTCGAATCAAAATAAAAGGAAGACATACTACTCAGACCAGACTAACCCTGTGTTAGTGTACTCTCCATAGAGTTAAACATGTCACTCTATCCATCTCCGGGGTCCTCCCTCTCTCTCTAAACAGTCTCCTCTGCTTATTCTGTTCTGTTTTTTCTTCTCTCCACTGATCTGTTCCTTCTAATCCTGTACTGTACAATGTACTCTTCCTCGCTCTCTGAAACCAAAATTGTTTGGTTTTCCCTCTCCTCTCCGGTCCTGTACTTATTCTGTTCATCTGTTCTGTTCCTCTGTTCTGTTCATCTGTTCTGTTCATCTGTTCTGTTCTGTCCTGTCCTGTTAATCTGTTCCATTCTGTCGTGTTCTGTTTATCTGTCCTGTCCTGTTCTGTCCTGTTCTGTTAATCTGTCCTGTTCTGTTCTGTCCTATTAATCTGTTCTGTTCTGTCCTGTTCTGTCCATCTGTTCTGTTCTGTCCTGTTCTGTTCACCTCTCCTGTTCTGTTCTGTCCTGTTCTGTTCTGTCCTGTCCTATTCATCTGTTCTGTTCTGTCCTCTTCTTTTCATCTGTTCTGTTCTGTCCTGTCCTGTCCTGTTCTGTTGCATTTTCTTCTCCTTCACCTTGTCTGTTTGCTCTCCTCCTCCTCTCCTCCTTATTCTGTGGTTCCTCCATTCCCTTTCTGTTATCTTTCTCCTCCTCCTCCTCTCTACTCTTTCTCTTCTTCTTCCCTCTGTTCTTAGAGCCTGCTGAGACTGGCAGTCTGCCGGGCTGCGCTCCCTGCACATTGATTCCAGTAAATTTACCAATTACCGTACAGGCTCTGCCCAGACAGCTCGGGGTCTAGGGCCACAGACTCACTGCGCAATGTGCTACTTAATTACACATGCTGAGAATGCTGCTCTCTCGCTCAGCAGAGGAACACGCAGGTATTGCAGGAGTTGTTTTATAACTTACATGCGCTAACACACAGATTCATTTGGGAGTACTTTTAGGTCTCTTTATTCTAACAATGGGAATGGTTCTTCGTGTAATGATGGCAGACGATGTGATTCAATAGATAGCTGCAGTGATACTATAGAACTGACATTTAACAACCCATTTGAGAAGGTTGTTAGGTATTCTGACTTTCTCTGGTCACCAACTGTGACTCAGTAGTAATCTGTCTCTCTCTCTCTCATCATCACTACCAGTCCCATGTGGCGCTGGAAATTAATGTCTGTGTGGATTTGGCATCCAGTTCTGTCTCTCTCGTCTCCTTCTCGTTCACTATGGATACTGTGTGACTCCGTGCCTACAGCCCCTTCCCTCTCTCTCTTTCCATTCTATGCCAGGAAAGAAACGAACATGGGAAGATAATTCACTCTCCCTATTCAAATGTTTGCTCATCAGAGTGCAGTGAAGACCCTGGTAGTGGCCGTCGAGTACGCTCCGCTCTCTCTGGAGGGAGAGAGGTTATGAAGTTTTCACTGGCACATATTTACGAGAGAGAGAAAAGGAGAGAGAGAGGTAGACAGAGACAGAGACAGAGACAGAGAGAGAGAGAGAGAGAGAGAGAGAGTCAGAGACAGAGACAGAGAGAGAGAGACACACAGAGAGAGAGAGAGACAGAGAGACAGAGAGACAGAGAGACAGAAAGACAGCGAGACAGAGAGAAGTAAAAATCCCCACCAAACTGCTCCAGCTCCCAACATCTGGGCTGGCTGTGGGGTTCTCAGTGGCACAGACTTCACTTAGCATCATGGGCTAATTTATTATCTGATGTTTGTTACACTGAATGACTGCCACTACTAGAAGCATATATAGGCAGCAGCTGTGACGGTCTTGGAATTTGAGGTTACGGTAATTGGCCAGGCAATATACACGGTCACCAAAATAACCATTCAGGGCTAAACAAGACATTACACTTCATTATTATCAAGTAATTTCCTTATTATTCAGGTTATCACTCACAAATATTATTCAACAAATGAAGAAATGCCAAGTTGGAGTGGATCTGTCACATTTTCGTATTGACACAACATTAATGGAGTCACCATAAAGATATATGCATACCCTGTCCTTGTCTGTTGGCTTTTCTGCATATGATCCTAATTCGACGCACAAAACCATTCATTCAAATGAAGTCCAAAGGTTTTTCTCCCACTTTTCCCCAAATAGCTGCATAAGCGGTCATTAGATGATATTGGGATATATTCTTCCTTTTGTTCATCCGACCAAGAAAACCTCCCAATCAAATGTTAACCGTATTACCTCCCAAGATAATTTTCTTCAGTTATAGTCACAGCCGTGTATATTCCCCCTCAAGCCGATACCACAACAGCCCTCATGGATCTCCACCGGACTTTGTGCAAACTGGAAACCACATATCCTGAGGTGACATTTATTGTAGCTTGGGATTTTAACAAAGCAAATTTGAGGAAAATGCTACTGAAGTTCTAGTACACCGCGCTACTAAAACACATGATCACTGCTACTCACCCTTCTGGGATGACTACAAGGCCCTCCCCCCTCCCTTTGGCAAATCAGATCACAACTCCATTTTTCTCCTCCCTTCCTCTAGGAAGAAACTCAAACAGGAAGTACCAGTGCTAAGGTCTATTCAACGCTGGTCTGACCGGAATCCATGCTTCAAGATTGTTTTGATCACGCGGACTGGGATATTTTCTATGTAGCCTCTGAGAATAACATTAACAATGTCACGGACACGGTGATTCAGTTAATCAGGAAGTGTATAGGGGATGTTGTTCCCACGGTGACTATTAAAACCTACCCAAACCAGAAACTGTGGATAGATGGCAGCATTAGTGCAAAACTGAAAGTGCAAACCACCGAATTTAACCATGGCAAGGTGACTGGGAATATGGTTGAATACAAACAGTGTAGTTATTCCCTCCATAAGGCAATCAAACAGGCAAAATGTCAGTGCAGAGACAAAGTGGAGTTGCAATTCAATGGCTCAGACACGAGACGTATGTGGCAGGGTCTACAGATAATCACGAATTACAAAGGGAAAACCAGTCAAGTCACGGACACCGCCGTCTTGCTTCCAGACAAGCTAAACACCTTCATCACCCGCTTTGAGGATAACACAGTGCCACCAACCGGCCCGCTCCCAAGGACTGTGGGCTCACATTCTCCGTGGCCGACGTGAGTAAGACATTCAAGCTCGTTAATGCTTGCAAGGCTGCCAGACCAGACTAGCCGCGTCCTCAGTGTTTACGGACATATTCAATCTCTCCCTATCCCAGTCCGCTGTCCCCACTTGCTTAAATATATCCATCATTGTTCCTGTACCCAAAAAAGCAAAGGTAACTGAACTAAATTATTATAGCCCCGTAGCAGTCACTTCTGTCATCATGAAGTGGTTTGAGAGGCTGGTTAATGATCATATCACTTCTACCGCACCTGACACCCTAGACCCATTTCAATTTGCTTACCGCCCCAATAGATCCACAGACGATGCAATCGCCATCGCACTGCACACTGCCCTATCCCATCTAGACAAGAGGAATACCTACGTCATAATTCTGTTCATTGACTACAGCTCAGCCTTCAACCCCATAGTACCCTCCAAGCTCCTCATTAAGCTCAGGGCCCTCGGTCTGAACCCCACCCTGTGCAACTGTGTCCTGGACTTCCTGACGGGCCGCCCCCAGGTGGTGAAGGTAGGAAACAACACTTACACTTCGCTGATCCTCAACACAGGGACCCCTGTACAATTGAGAGCATCCTGTCGGGCTGTATCACCGTCTGGTACGGCAACTGCACCGTCCGTAACCGCAGGGCTCTCCAGAGGGTGGTGCGGTCAGCCCAACGCATCACCGGGGGCACACTGCCTGCCCTCAAGGACACCTACAGCACCCAATGTCACAGGAAGACCCAAAAAGATAATCAAGGACATCAACCAGCCGAGCCACGGCCTGTTCACCCTGCTATCGTCCAGAATGTGAGGTCAGTACAGGTGCATCAAAGCTGGGACAGAGAGACTGAAAACAGCTTCTATCTCAAGGCCATCAGACTGTTAAATATCCATCACTAGCCAGCGACCACCTGGTTACTCAAACCTGTACCTTAGAGCCTGCTGCCCTACATACATTGACATGGAATCACTGGCCACTTTAATAATGGAACACTAGTCACTTCAATAATGTTTGCATGCTGCTTTACTCAGCTCATATCTATATACTGTATTCTATTCAACTGTATTTTAGTCAATGCCTTTGACATTGCTTGTCCTAAAATGTATATATTTTTTCACTCCATTCTTTTAACTTTTTATCATTTGCGTATTGTTGTGAATTGTTAGATACTACTGCACTGTTGGAGCTGGGAACACAAGCATTGCGCAATATGTGTAGGTGACCAATAAAATTTGATTTGACTTGATCACAAGCATTGCGCTACACCCACAAATATGTGTAGGTGACCAATAAAATTTGATTTGACTTGATCATTTGAATGGATGTAATAAAAAAAATGGACTTTGTTGACTTACTGTGTGAGGTGAAGAAAAAATGCTAGAAGCAGGCCAGGTACTTCTATGTGTGCTCATACTCACGGCTCTCTGTATACATGAACAGGACAGAGAACCCAGACCCTCTGTCTACATTAACAGGACAGAGAACCCAGACCCTCTGTCTACATTAACAGGTCAGAGAACCCAGACCCTCTGTCTACATTAACAGGACAGAGAACCCAGACCCTCTGACTACATTAACAGGACAGAGAACCCAGACCCTCTGACTACATTAACAGGACAGAGAACCCAGACCCTCTGTCTACATTAACAGGACAGAGAACCCAGACCCTCTGTCTACATTAACAGGACAGAGAACCCAGACCCTCTGACTACATTAACAGGACAGAGAACCCAGACCCTCTGTCTACATTAACAGGACAGAGAACCCAGACCCTCTGTCTACATTAACAGGACAGAGAACCCAGACACTCTGTCTACATTAACAGGACAGAGAACCCAGACACTCTGTCTACATTAACAGGACAGAGAACCCAGACACTCTGTCTACATTAACAGGACAGAGAACCCAGACACGTGCTCAATTCTCACATGGTGCGTGTAAAAGACGGTATGAAATAAACCAAAACTTGTTTCTCACAAGTATAGCAGATTATGAACTTTGCAAACAACGTTTCCATTCCGAGAATGAGAATGGTACATTTCTGTAATTAATACATGTATTAACAGAAATGAATTGCCTGTGTTCCAAACAGTAGACTACCACATGGGCGTTCATAGAAGTCCATTGCGGGCCAACACTGAATAGCTTAGGCTACTATTCTTCTATACGGGGACAGGAGGGTGTCATAAAAAAAAAATCTTGCCTATTTATTTTACCTTTATTTAACTAGGCAAATCAGTTAAGAACAAATTCTTATTTTTAATGACGGACTAGGAACAGTGGGTTAACTGTTTTTTACCTTGTCAGCTCAGGGATTCAATCTTGCAACCGTTCGGTTACTAGTCCAACGCTCTAACCACTAGGCTGACTGCCGCCCCAGCCTAGGGAAGCATAGCCAAGACCGGGTCTGATCAGCGTTGATGAGTATATACTGCTCCAGCATCACTCTACAACCCTGCGTAACTAGAAGATTAGCTGCTCCAGCATCACTCTTACAACCCTGCGGAACTAGAAGATTAGCTGCTCCAGCATCACTCTACAACCCTGCGGAACTAGAAGATTAGCTGCTCCAGCATCACTCTACAACCCTGCGGAACTAGAAGATTAGCTGCTCCTGCATCACTCTACAACCCCGCCGATCTAGAAGATTAGCTGCTCCAGCATCACTCTACAACCCTGCCGATCTAGACGATTAGCTGCTCCAGCATCACTCTACAACCCCGCCGATCTAGAAGATTAGCTGCTCCAGCATCACTCTACAACCCCGCCGATCTAGAAGATTAGCTGCTCCAGCATCACTCTACAACCCCGCCGATCTAGAAGATTAGCTGCTCCAGCATCAAAGGACAGTTGGAAAGAGGAGATGTAAAAAGTTTCATAGACAGACTAAGTTAGCAAAACAATTGCTTATAATCATTAGCAAACACTCCGGCTATTAGATAAAGTTAATCTACATGGAAAGAGGGTGTCATTTAAAAAAATCTATTTATTTGTTTTTAACTAGGCAAGTCAGTTAATAACAAATTCTTATTTTCAATGACGGCCTAGGAACAGTGGGTTAACTGCCTGTTCAGGAGCAGAACGACAGATTTGTACCTTGTCAGCTCGGGATTTGAATTTGCAACCTTCCGGTTACTAGTCCAACACTCTAACCACTAGGCTACCCTAGCGTGACAGAGATTTAAATCTTTGTTCGAAATTTAGAAAGAGGGGGAATCTAAAAATCCAACAACTATGCTTCTAGTCGAGATGAAAACCAACAGAATAGGAGAGACATGCTGGTTTCAATGGCATACGAGGAAGTCTAAAATAATTGCCTCCACATTTCCATCAAAACTGTTTTTAACATGCGATTGCATTTAAAATAGTTGCACAATGACAATGAAAAGCACGTTTCACTCCAGGTGATATTCAGCTCACTGAGGTGATATTCAGCTCACTGAGGTGATATTCAGCTCACTGAGGTGATATTCAGCTCACGCTGTGTGCGTGTGATGAATACGATACATGATAACTATGTTGCGATGGGATCATTTTTTCTCTCCCGGTCAACAGGCTCATCGAAACCCTGGCACACACATACACACTGAAAGGTGCCACTTAAACCAGTCGGTATGAAGCAGAACAGAACCCAGATTAAAGACTGGCTGGAAGCGTTTTACAGTAAATCATCTTTTTGTGATGCTGTCAGGTAGACACGGTGGAGCCGTCACCGCTCTGCACAGCCTTATGTGATATCACGAGCCTGTCCTTCAGCTCTGCGTCTCACAGCTGGGAAACATGGTTACAGCAGGTCCACTCTTATAAAAAAGGGTTCCAAATGGGTTCTTGGGCTGTCACCGTAGGAGAATCCTTTTTGGTTCCAAGTAGAACTCTTTTGGGTTCCATGTAAAGCCCTCCATGTAAAACATTGGGATAACAATTTTGAAATGGTTTGAAACAAAATTAAGAAAGACTTTTATGCAGTTCCACATGTGTACTTAGAGCAATATATGCAAATTATCCCATAACTCCACCTATATAACAACATAGGTCTTGGACTACACATCCTTTAAGCAGGGTTCATAACAGACATTGGCAAGTCAAATGCAAGCACTTCAATTCAAGGACTTCAAGGTCGTCAATAGTATACAATTGATTCATTTATATAATTGTACATATATGACCTATTATAGAACCCCCCCCCCCAAAAAAAAAAAGAATAAGGCCAATACCACTTTGAGAACGATGCATTTCTTAGGCCTTAATATTACATTCTAAAATATGTGAGAATAATGTGGCCTGACTAAATCAATTGGATGGGATGTAGGGGTGAATTTCCTGTAGCCTGTGTGGCCGACACAGCCACACATAATAAAGCCTTGAATAGCGGTAGCATTCATCTCACCATCGCTGTTTTTATAATGAGAAAGCAACCACTAAAAACCAGGTTCCTTTTGTCCTGGAAGGATTGTTATGGAAAGACAAGTTGAAGCCAGAATAAGATGTCATCTTCATAATAGCCACACGTTTGTGTTTCTTTTACCGCAACACAGTAGCGCTGCACCCTTCAATTGAAGTGGCGGGAAACAAACGAAAGTGGCCACACCTCTCACAAAAACAGATCAAAAAGGAAATCACTGATAATTATGAGGGAACAGGACAAAAAATTGGAAATTGGCTACAATAATGACACGCTGATTGACTGTATAGAGCTGAACACCATGTTTTAATTATCCAGACAGATTGGTTGGAAAATGTCCTCTTCAGCAGATAAGACAACTGAAGGTGATGAAACTGGTGCGGTATAGGCCCACAGACCAATCACACACACACACACACACACACACACACACACACACACACACACACACACACACACACACACACACACACACACACACACACACACACACACACACACACACACACACACACACACACACACACACAGGGCCATTACCGTATGTATGCTCTGCTCAGCATCTAGACCGGCTGGGAAGCTGGATTTTCAAGCCCCAAATTGAGGAAATATCGGATTTGTTGCATCGCAGGCGCTATTACAACAGCCGTTCCTCACTTGACTGTTTTGGACAAATCCAAGGTTCAAGACACCAAACATGAGAAAGGGTTAAACATAGATTTTAAATTAACCCGTGAATTTGATTGAATATACAGTTGAAGTCGGAAGTTTACATACACCTTAGCCAAATACATTTAAACTCAGTTTTTCACAATTCCTGACATTTTATCTCAGTTAAAATTCCCTGTCTTAGGTCAGCTAGGATCACCACTTTATTTTAAGAATGTGAAATGTCAGAACAATAGTAGAGAGAATTATTTATTTCAGCATTTCTTTCTTTCATCACATTCCCAGTGGGTCAGAAGTTTACATACACTCAATTAGTATTTGGTAGCATTGACATTAAATTGTTTAACGTTTCGGGTAGCCTTCCACAAGCTTCCCACAATAAATTAGGTGAATGTTGGCCCATTCCTCCTGACAGAGCTGATGTAACTGAGTCAGGTTTGTAGGTCTCCTTGCTCACACACGCTTTTTCAGTTCTGCCCACACATTTTCTATAGGACTGAGGTCAGGGCTTTGTGATGGCCACTCCAATACCTTGACTTTGTTGTCCTTAAGCAATTTTGCCACAACTTTGGAAGTATGCTTGGGGTCATTGTCCAATTGGAAGACCCATTTGCGACCAAGCTTTATCTTCCTGACTGATGTCTTGAGATGTTGCTTCAATATAGCCACATCATTTTCTTTCCTCATGATGCCATCTATTTTGTGAAGTGCACCAGTCCCTCCTGCAGCAAAGCACCCCCAAAACATGATGCTGCCACCCTCGTGCTTCACAGTTGGGATGGTGTTCTTTGGCTTGCAAGCCTCCCCCTTTTCCTCCAAACATAATGATGGTCATTATGGCCAAACAGTTGTATTTTGTCCTCAGACCAGAGGACATTTCTCCAAAAAGTACAATCTTTGTCCCCATGTGCAGTTGCAAACCGTAGTCTGGCTTTTTTATGGCGGTTTTGGAGCAGAGGCTTCTTCCTTGCTGAGCGGCCATTCAGGTTATGTCGGTATAGGACTTGTTTTACTGTGGATATAGATACTTTTGTACCTGTTTCCTCCAGCATCTTCACAAGGTCCTTTGCTGTTGTTCTGGGATTGTTTTGCACTTTTCGCAACCAAGTACGTTCATCTCTAGGAGACAGAATGTGTCTCCTTCCTGAGTGGTATGATGGCTGCATGGTCCCATGGTGTTTATACTTGCGTACTATTGTTTGTACAGATGAACGTGGTACCTTCGGACATTTGGAAATTGCTCCCAAGGATGAACCAGACATGTGGAGGTCTAAAAAAACATTTCCTGAAGTCTTGGCTGATTTCTTTTGATTTACCCATGATGTAAAGCAAATAGGCACTTTGAGTTTGAAGGTAGGCCTTGAAATACATTCACAGGTACAAATTATGTCAATTAATGTCAAATGATGTCAATTAGCCTATCAGAAGCTTCTAAAGCCATGAAATCATTTTCTGGAATTTTCCAAGCTGTCTAAAGGCACAGTCAACTTAGTGTATGTAAACTTCTGACCCACTGGAATTGTGACACAGTGAATTATAAGTGAAATAATCTGTCTGTGAACAATCTTTGGAAAAATGACTTGTGTCATGGACAAAGTAGATGTCCTAACCGACTTGCCAAAACTATAGTTTGCTAACAAGAAATTTGTGGAGTGGTTGAAAAACGAGTTTTAATGACTCCAACCTCAGTGTATGTAAACTTCCGACTGTAGCTATGATCCCCCTTATATGTTAATGTAATGACATGGGAAAAAATTGTCAGATTATTATCAGTGACTTATCAACATCTGTAACAAGTTGTCCAGCGTAAGAACTCCAGCGTAAGAACTGTCCAGCGTAAGAACTGGTACCCTAGTTTATAGAAAGACCCAGATACACAATCAGAAATGGCTCAATACTGACTGGCTGACTGACTGCCTCACTGACTGACTGACTCACTCACTGACTGTGTTTGTGACTACATTGCAGTCAGACTGCACAGAATTACTGTGTGAACAAGATTCTGCGGCTGGTCTCGGTCAAATTGATCCCGTCAAAACACGCTGATTGACTGTATAGAGCTGAACACCATGTTTTAATTATCCAGACAGATTGGTTGGAAAATGTCCTCTTCAGCAGATAAGACTACTGAAGGTGATGAAACTGGTGCGGTATAGGCCCACAGACCAATCACACACACACACACACACACACACACACACACACACACACACACACACACACACACACACACACACACACACACACACACACACACACACACACACACACACACACACACACACACACACACACACACACACACACACACACACACACACACACACAGGGCCATTACCGTATGTATGCTCTGCTCAGCATCTAGACCGGCTGGGAAGCTGCTGCACTGTCTGCTCCTCTAATGTCTACCCAAGGTGACCAATCACCTGTCTGCTAATGCAATTCCTGTCTGCTCTTCAGTGCCAGGTCTTACATCTCTAGTGCGCACGTCGGCGGAAAAACAGCGAGGAACGAGCGAGAAGCCGCCCGCTGCAAACGATGTACAAAACAAATTCCAATCTAGCAGAGAACATGACGCTGTGACCTCTCCTATCATTTCTCTTCTCTGAGAGACGGTGGGGAGTCACAGAGGGAATTCACAGTGTTTGTGTGTATGTATGTGTGTGTGTGTGTCACGGAGGGAATTCAGTCATTTGCGGGAGGGAAGGATGATGAGGGCCCCTGTTTGAGTCATCAGCCGCTATGTATTCACTGCCCCCACTGTCTGCCTGCCTGCCTGCCTGCCTGCCTGCCTGCCAACCTGCCTGCCTGTCTGCCTGCCTGTCTGCATCATTGCATTTCCAACCATAAATAGATCACCATCACCATGGAATGGGAGCAGTTCTGTCCTATGAAAACACACAAAGACCAGGTGCTGTAGTGAGAGAGAGAGAGAGAGAGAGAGAGAGAGAGAGAGAGAGAGAGAGAGAGAGAGAGAGAGAGAGAGAGAGAGAGAGAGAGGAGAGAATGAAAAGAGGAGATTAAAACAGGGAGAGAACAATAATGATATAGCCATTCTGGTGGACAATAGGCACTAAGCAGATATGCAATGGTGTGAGTAGCAGTGTCATTCTGAGAAAGCTGCACACAAAAGGACTACTGTAGCTTGGGGCTGAGCTGACGTGTGTGTCTGTGTGTGTGTAGGTTGTTAGTGTGCGTGTGTGATTTGTGCGCATGGTTTAATAATGAGTGTACTTGGCTGCTGTGGTCCCCTGTAATTTGAGCAGATGTTTCATCTTCCTGTAGAGGAGGTGAATGGTGCTCTACTTCATCAGGCTGGAGTCCTTCTCCCTGTGGAGGTGCTGGAGGTGCACGTAGAAGTCACAGCAGCATGGGACGCATGTAATCCTGCTGCACCTCGCTGCCTGCCCTCCACGCGCACACGCAGACACACGCATACGCCAACTTAGTGCCGCACTCAATTTCCTACATTTCCCCTAACAGTCACACTCATAATTTGATTAATTCTCGGGCTTTTAAACTCCATTTCTCCCTGGGACACTATTCATTACACAAGAACTCATTTACTGAGGATCATTCTCCTGAAATTACAACTTCAAATGCCTGTTCACTGGGCCCTTTCTCTCATTAGCCCTTTGAGTACCTAGCACAATACTCTATAAACCCATGGCCTGGCTGACTATCTGGGAAGAGGACATAAAAACCGAATTGAGAGAACTAAATTACACTTCCTGACTCTCAAATCAGTTTTTTGTATATATATTTAAATGACCTATCCAAGAGAAAAGGACGAAGGACCACAGCATGTGCAGAGTCCCACTCCTAGCTATCTCGTTTCAGATAAAGTAAAGACGTTTTATTGAGTCGTCATGTAAGACAGACCTAGCAGATAAACCTGTGCAGGATGTCTGATGTTCTGTACCTCCAGGCGTTTTTCCTTGTCTTGGACATTTGTCTTTGATAATGTCACTGCTTTAAGCAATTTACTCCTGACATGAAAAATAACACTGATTACAGGAACATTCAGTCATATTGATTTTACACAGACATACCACACTGCGCTTCTTCAAATCCAATTATCCTGACGTTTTCAACTTTCGGCAGAAGACACATGCGCACGCGCGCGCACGCACGCACACACACAGCTTCATCTCCACCAGATCTGGGGCCTGCTGCTGTGCTCAGCCTCTCCTCATTAACCGTCTTTCTGTTCGAAAGTGTTTCATTTTTGGAGAAGATGAGCTTCACTGTTCCAAGTGGCTTGGCTTCAAGCTGCAGACAGAGAGACTGGGATCTGAGCAACAGGCTGCTAATGTAAAGATTTCTCCTCATTACACACCACTTTATTGCTTTTCTGCAACTCAGTTTGTACTTCTCTCAAAGCCGTTCCCAACAAATAACGGGAGCTTTTGCATGAGGCAGCCAGCGGCGACCCAGAAATGAAAGGGCTTTTATTATAGTTTCTAATTCTCAACACTTTCTTTATTGCCAGATAAAAACTGTAATATCTTAGAGAGAATGTCTGAGAGAGGAAATAGTGTTATTTACGTATCCAATATTGTCTCTCTCTCTTTCTGTGCCTCTCTCTCCGTGCCTCTCTCTCCGTGCCTTTCTCTCTCCGTGCCTCTCTCTCTCCGTGCCTCTCTCTCTCTCTGTGCCTCTCTCCCTCCCTCTCTCTCTCTCTCTCTCTCTCTCTCCTTCGCTCTGTTTCTCACTTGCTCTCTCTTTTTCATTATTCAAAATCCCTCTCTCTCAATATTCTCCCAATACCGCAACAAACTTTCTGGATAACTTTCCGGATAATCAGCATGGAGCTTCCTGTGATGATGGAATATTCAACACAACAATGTTCCAGTACACTCCCAGACCACTCATATCGCTGCTGGTTGTCTTCATGTTATGCTCTGTGGCACTGGGAGTGCTGGTGTACAGAGAGAGATAAATATCTGGCCTTCAGGGTCCATGGATGGATCAGCCCAACAGGATGACTCTGGGCTGCGGCACACCACAACATCACAGTGCTTCAGTGTCTCAACACCACAGCAATGCAGCACGCCACAGCAGTAGAAAGCACTGACTGCAACTACCTATGTGTACCACAGTACACTCGCCACATTGCATTTGTCCCACCCGTAACAAAGAACCATGACATCCCGCCACACAGTAATACAGCAGTAGTATATGACAGGGTCTCAGTGGCCAGGCAGCAGAGACAAGCTTTCAGACATAGGCCTACTGCTTAGAACCCGCCCCAGAACAGACTGGCATTACTGTGAAGGGAATGGCTATATTCGCACTACCGCCTTAATGTGTCGACTTCACAGCGCAGCAATAGGATTCTGTGCAAACACCCAGTGTAAAGCTATAGGTAGATGAATGAGGTCCTATAGCTGATTTTTTTGTTGTTGCTGCTGTCAGTACCTGGCCTAACTACAAAGTCATAAAATCTGATTTTATACCTAACCCTAACCTTAAACCTAACCTTAACCACACTGTTAAGCTTGTGCCTAACCCCAACCTTAAATGAATGTCATAGTTTTTTTACGAGATAGACAATTTTGACTTTGCGGCTGGCCCATCTAACGGAAACTGCTCAGCTCTGCCTCCAGGACAAGATTCATCCCAATAAAAGTCAACATTCATTTTTTTCTTTCTTGCCACAGTAGCCCTATTTTAAGCAGCAACGGGGCTGTTGTGTGAGAGAGAGCATCTGCAATCACCTTCCAGATGGCATCATGGACAAAAGGGCTTATGGCCAGGTGCATTCACCATCTCACCATGACAACCAGGGAATCATGCATAGAGTGAGGATTCGTGGCTACACATTATTCAATGCAACACCATACTGTAAAGTGTGTGAACACAAGAACATGCGTACAAGCATGCACACAAGCGTACACCGGTGCACGCACACACACACACACTTTTACCTCTTAATGCATTACTTAACACATCTAAACTCATCTGAGTCATTTCCGTTCACCACCTATAAAAGGTTTTAAAGGAGTAAATGACAGATGTCACAAGTGGAGAAGCACATTCACTTTGTTCCTGTGCCTCTGCGCCCCAGTGGGGAGGCCACATGCAAGTCATTAAACACTGATCAAAGCATCGTTTCAGGAGACACGCTGTCTCAGAAGACGTGAGCCAAAGCGTCTCTCTCTCTCTCTCTCTCTCTCTCTCTCTCTCTCTCTCTGTCTCTCTCTCTCTCTCTCTCTCTCTCTCTCAGGGGAGGTACCAGGAGAAAACACCTCTCTGTCTTATTGATGGTTCGACTTCAAAGTACTCTGCTTTTATAAGGAGGGAGGTGGGAGGTGGTATTTGATAGAAGTTTGATGGTGCAAGAAATCAAACATTGGGATAAGCTGCCTTTGCAGCACACTTAGCTATAGCACATTTTTTTTGTTTAGCTTTTTGGTCAAATACTGGTCAAATTTAGTAGATACATTGAAAAGAAAAACATTATTCTTACTGTTGTTTATTTGTTTCATCCAGTACTTGTGCTTCCTAGACAAGGCAGGATTGTAGAACACTACTGACATTTCAAAATGCAATATGCACTGACCTTGCTAAGGCTATTACGTGGCATGAGGATGACCAGTATATCAAATCAAATCAAATCAAATGTATTTATATAGCCCTTCGTACATCATGATATCTCAAAGTGCTGTACAGAAACCCAGCCTAAAACCCCAAACAGCAAGCAATGCAGGTGTAGAAGCACGGTGGCTAGGAAAAACTCCCTAGAAAGGCCAAAACCTAGGAAGAAACCTAGAGAGGAACCAGGCTATGTGGGGTGGCCAGTCCCCACATAGCCAGTCCCCGACAATTGAATTGATGTGTACTCTAAGCCCACTTTTCCTGACACAGTGCAATGTGTGTCCACACACACAAGAATTGCCTGAAAATCAGCCTAATGAGGCATAACATGGAAGAAGCAATGACATGCATTCGGTATGGATTTGTCTTTGGCGAAGCAGCAAGCGGCAGATCCCTTTAGACTGTCCTTCCCTTCTCTCTCTGAGAGTGACAGGTGCTTATCCCGCAGCCCGGGCTGGGTCTGCTGTACGGTAATGAGGCCCTGTTTGCTTTGAGTTGTTGTTGAGCTGAGGGTTGCCGTGGCTCTCTGAAGCGCTAGACTGGCAAGGCTACTGTTCTGTAGCGGCATGATTTGAGAAAGAGCTACACAGCGATGGCTTTTCTACAGCCTTGACTGACTTGGCTCTTGTCTTCCGCCAGACAAAACCCTGAGCTTGTTATTGGAACGCAGTGTGAGCAGTGTGCTTCCGCGCGCATGCGTGGTGCTGGCCATGACACCAGGTTGATAGTATCTCAGGAGCTTTGTGCATCATGTGTTTCTAAGGCCCTGCTACTCTTAAAAACGTATTGACGCACCCATCTCGTTAGCGGGATCATTATCGTCAACATCCGCAGAATTGCAGAGCGCCAAATTCAATTCAATTACTACAAATATTTTATTTTCATAAAATCACAAGTGCAATATATGTCACGCCCTGGCCTTAGTATTCTGTGTTTTCGTTATTATTCTGGTTAGGCCAGGGTGTGACATGGGGATTTATGTGGTTTGTTTTGTCTGGGGTTGTTTGTAGTTATGGGATTGTGGTTAGAGTAGTACTCTAGGTAAGTCTATGGTTGCCTAGAGTGGTTCTCAATCAGAGGCAGGTGTTTATCGTTGTCTCTGATTGGGAACCATATTTAGGCAGCCATATTCTTTAGGTCTCTTATGGGTGATTGTTCCTGTCTTTGTGTTTGCGGCACCAGATAGGACTGTTTCGTTTTTTTCACGTTTCTTGTTTTGTAGATTGTTGTATTTTCATCTTTAATAAAGATGTACAAAACAAACCACGCTGCATTTTGGTCTGCTTCTCTTTCACCAGAAGAAACCCATTACAATATAGCAAAACACAGCTTAGCTTGTTGTTAATCCACCTGGTGTCTCAGATTTTAAAAAAGCTTTTTGGTGAAAGCATACCAAGCGTTTATGTAAGGACATCTCTATCAGCAGACAAAACATTACAAACAGCTAGCAGCAAAGTAGACTGGTCAAGAAAGTAAGAAAAGCAATAAAATGAATCGCTTACCTCTGATCTTCGGATGTTTGCACTCACGAGACTCACAGTTACACAATAAATGTTCCTTTTGTTCCATAAAGATTATTTTTATATCCAAAATACCTCCATTTGGTTGGTGCGTTATGTTCAGAAATCCACAGGCTCGAGCGGTCACGACGGGGCAGACAAAAATTCAAAATCATATCCGTAAAGTTCCTAGAAACATGTCAAACGTTTTTATAATCAATCCTCAGGTTGTTTTTACAATATATAATCTATAATATTTCAACCGGACCGTAGCTTTTTCAATAGGAGTGAGAGAGAAAATGTGTGCTCCAAGCTGCTCGCGCATGCAAAACGCTGCTGGCTCCGAGCCATCCATTGACGCAATGTGATCTTTCTCGCTCATTTTTCAGAATTAAAGCCTGAAAATATGTCTAAAGACTGTTCAGACCACGTGGAAGCCATAGGAAAGGAATCTGGTTGATATCCCTTTAAATGGAAGGAAGGCATGCAATGGAACAGAGAGGTTTCAGGAAAAACAGCACTTCCTGGTTGGATTTTCCTCAGGTTTTCACCTGCAATATCAGTTATGTTATACTCACAGGCAATATTTTGACATTTTAGGAAACTTTAGAGTGTTTTCTATCCTAATCTGACAATTATATGCATATTCTAGATTCTGGGCCTGAGAAATAGGCAGTTTCATCCAAACATCAAAATATTACACCCTACACTCAACAAGTTAAGCCACACTGGCCTCCATAACTGTTCTGAATGTCAAGGTCAAGACATTCATCTAGTGTTCCCTTGTGTTTATTATGTCCATTTATTCATTATTCGCTACTACAGTTATCTACTATTCACATCTCACTACAAGTTATTATTCACTACTACAGTTACTATTCACATCTCACTACTAGTTATTCATTATTCACTACTACAGTTATCTACTATTTGCATCTCACTACTAGGTATTCATTATTAACTACTACAGTTATCTACTATTCACACCTCACTACTAGTTATTCATGATTCATTACTACAGTTATCTACTATTCACATCTCACTACTAGTTATTCATTATTCACTAATATAGTTATCTACTATTCACATCTCACTACTAGTTATTCATTATTCACTACTACAGTTACTATTCACATCTCACTACTAGTTATTCATTATTCACTACTACAGTTACTATTCACATCTCACTACTAGTTATTCATTAGTCACTACTACAGTTACTATTCACATCTCACTACTAGTTATTCATTATTAACTACTACAGTTATCTACTATTCACATCTCACTACTAGTTATTCATTATTAATTACTACAGTTATCTACTATTCACATCTCACTACTAGTTATTCATTATTCACTACTACAGGTATCTACTATTCACAACTACAGTTATCTACTATTCACATCTCACTACTAGTTATTCACGACTACAGTTATCTAGTATTCAAATCTCACTACTAGTTATTCACTATTCACGACTACAGTTATCTACTATTCAAATCTCACTACTAGTTATTCACGGCTAGTTATCTACTATTCAAATCTCACCACTAGTTATTCACTATTCACAACTACAGTTATCTACTATTCAAATCTCACTACTAGTTATTCACGACTACAGTTATCTACTATTCAAATCTCACTACTAGTTATTCACTATTCACAACTACAGTTATCTACTATTCAAATCTCACTACTAGTTATTCACTATTCACAACTACAGTTATCTACTATTCAAATCTCACTACTAGTTATTCACTATTCACGGCTACAGTTATCTACTATTCAAATCTCACTACTAGTTATTCATGACTACAGTTATCTACTATTCAAATCTCACTACTAGTTATTCACGACTACAGTTATCTACTATTCAAATCTCACTACTAGTTATTCACGACTACAGTTATCTACTATTCAAATCTCACTACTAGTTATTCACTATTCACAACTACAGTTATCTACTATTCACATCTCACTACTAGTTATTCACGACTACAGTTATCTACTATTCAAATCTCACTACTAGTTATTCACTATTCACAACTACAGTTATCTACTATTCACATCTCACTACTAGTTATTCACGACTACAGTTATCTACTATTCAAATCTCACTACTAGTTATTCACTATTCACAACTACAGTTATCTACTATTCAAATCTCACTACTAGTTATTCACGACTACAGTTATCTACTATTCAAATCTCACTACTAGTTATTCACTATTCACAACTACAGTTATCTACTATTCAAATCTCACTACTAGTTATTCACTATTCACGGCTACAGTTATCTACTATTCAAATCTCACTACTAGTTATTCACGACTACAGTTATCTACTATTCAAATCTCACTACTAGTTATTCACGACTACAGTTATCTACTATTCAAATCTCACTACTAGTTATTCACGACTACAGTTATCTACTATTCAAATCTCACTACTAGTTATTCACGACTACAGTTATCTACTATTCAAATCTCACTACTAGTTATTCACTATTCACAACTACAGTTATCTTCTATTCACATCTCACTACTAGTTATTCACGACTACAGTCATCTACTATTCAAATCGCACTACTAGTTATTCACTATTCACGACTACAGTTACCTACTATTCAAATCTCACTACTAGTTATTCACTATTCACGACTACAGTTATCTACTATTCAAATCTCACTACTAGTTATTCACTATTCACGACTACAGTTACCTACTATTCAAATCTCACTACTAGTTATTCACTATTCACGACTACAGTTATCTAGTATTCAAATCTCACTACTAGTTATTCACTATTCACAACTACAGTTATCTACTATTCAAATCTCACTACTAGTTATTCACGACTAGTTATCTACTATTCAAATCTCACTACTAGTTATTCACTATTCACAACTACAGTTATCTACTATTCAAATCTCACTACTAGTTATTCACGACTACAGTTATCTACTATTCAAATCTCACTACTAGTTATTCACTATTCACAACTACAGTTATCTACTATTCAAATCTCACTACTAGTTATTCACGACTACAGTTATCTACTATTCAAATCTCACTACTAGTTATTCACTATTCACAACTACAGTTATCTACTATTCAAATCTCACTACTAGTTATTCACTATTCACAACTACAGTTATCTACTATTCAAATCTCACTACTAGTTATTCACTATTCACGGCTACAGTTATCTACTATTCAAATCTCACTACTAGTTATTCACGACTACAGTTATCTACTATTCAAATCTCACTACTAGTTATTCACTATTCACAACTACAGTTATCTACTATTCAAATCTCACTACTAGTTATTCACGACCACAGTTATCTACTATTCAAATCTCACTACTAGTTATTCACTATTCACAACTACAGTTATCTACTATTCAAATCTCACTACTAGTTATTCACTATTCACGGCTACAGTTATCTACTATTCAAATCTCACTACTAGTTATTCACGACTACAGTTATCTACTATTCAAATCTCACTACTAGTTATTCACGACTACAGTTATCTACTATTCAAATCTCTCTACTAGTTATTCACGACTACAGTTATCTACTATTCAAATCTCACTACTAGTTATTCACGACTACAGTTATCTACTATTCAAATCTCACTACTAGTTATTCACTATTCACAACTACAGTTATCTTCTATTCACATCTCACTACTAGTTATTCACGACTACAGTTATCTACTATTCAAATCGCACTACTAGTTATTCACTATTCACGACTACAGTTACCTACTATTCAAATCTCACTACTAGTTATTCACTATTCACGACTACAGTTATCTACTATTCAAATCTCACTACTAGTTATTCACTATTCACGACTACAGTTACCTACTATTCAAATCTCACTACTAGTTATTCACTATTCACGACTACAGTTATCTAGTATTCAAATCTCACTACTAGTTATTCACTATTCACAACTACAGTTATCTACTATTCAAATCTCACTACTAGTTATTCACGACTAGTTATCTACTATTCAAATCTCACTACTAGTTATTCACTATTCACAACTACAGGTATCTACTATTCACATTTCACTACTAGTTATTCACGACTACAGTTATCTACTATTCAAATCTCACTACTAGTTATTCACTATTCACAACTACAGTTATCTACTATTCAAATCTCACTACTAGTTATTCACGACTACAGTTATCTACTATTCAAATCTCACTACTAGTTATTCACTATTCACAACTACAGTTATCTACTATTCAAATCTCACTACTAGTTATTCACGACTACAGTTATCTACTATTCAAATCTCACTACTAGTTATTCACTATTCACAACTACAGTTATCTACTATTCAAATCTCACTACTAGTTATTCACTATTCACAACTACAGTTATCTACTATTCAAATCTCACTACTAGTTATTCACTATTCACGGCTACAGTTATCTACTATTCAAATCTCACTACTAGTTATTCACGACTACAGTTATCTACTATTCAAAACTCACTACTAGTTATTCACGACTACAGTTATCTACTATTCAAATCTCACTACTAGTTATTCACGACTACAATTATCTACTAGTCAAATCTCACTACTAGTTATTCACTATTCACAACTACAGTTATCTACTATTCACATCTCACTACTAGTTATTGACGACTACAGTTATCTACTATTCAAATCTCACTACTAGTTATTCACTATTCACGACTACAGTTACCTACTATTCAAATCTCACTACTAGTTATTCACTATTCACGACTACAGTTATCTACTATTCAAATCTCACTACTAGTTATTCACTATTCACAACTACAGTTATCTTCTATTCACATCTCACTACTAGTTATTCACGACTACAGTTATCTACTATTCAAATCGCACTACTAGTTATTCACTATTCACGACTACAGTTACCTACTATTCAAATCTCACTACTAGTTATTCACTATTCACGACTACAGTTATCTACTATTCAAATCTCACTACTAGTTATTCACTATTCACGACTACAGTTACCTACTATTCAAATCTCACTACTAGTTATTCACTATTCACGACTACAGTTATCTAGTATTCAAATCTCACTACTAGTTATTCACTATTCACAACTACAGTTATCTACTATTCAAATCTCACTACTAGTTATTCACGACTAGTTATCTACTATTCAAATCTCACTACTAGTTATTCACTATTCACAACTACAGGTATCTACTATTCACATTTCACTACTAGTTATTCACGACTACAGTTATCTACTATTCAAATCTCACTACTAGTTATTCACTATTCACAACTACAGTTATCTACTATTCAAATCTCACTACTAGTTATTCACGACTACAGTTATCTACTATTCAAATCTCACTACTAGTTATTCACTATTCACAACTACAGTTATCTACTATTCAAATCTCACTACTAGTTATTCACGACTACAGTTATCTACTATTCAAATCTCACTACTAGTTATTCACTATTCACAACTACAGTTATCTACTATTCAAATCTCACTACTAGTTATTCACTATTCACAACTACAGTTATCTACTATTCAAATCTCACTACTAGTTATTCACTATTCACGGCTACAGTTATCTACTATTCAAATCTCACTACTAGTTATTCACGACTACAGTTATCTACTATTCAAAACTCACTACTAGTTATTCACGACTACAGTTATCTACTATTCAAATCTCACTACTAGTTATTCACGACTACAATTATCTACTAGTCAAATCTCACTACTAGTTATTCACTATTCACAACTACAGTTATCTACTATTCACATCTCACTACTAGTTATTGACGACTACAGTTATCTACTATTCAAATCTCACTACTAGTTATTCACTATTCACGACTACAGTTACCTACTATTCAAATCTCACTACTAGTTATTCACTATTCACGACTACAGTTATCTACTATTCGAATCTCACTACTAGTTATTCACTATTCACGACTACAGTTACCTACTATTCAAATCTCACTACTAGTTATTCACTATTCACGACTACAGTTATCTACTATTCACATCTCACTACTAGTTATTCACGACTACAGTTATCTAGTATTCAAATCTCACTACTAGTTATTCACTATTCACGGCTACAGTTATCTACTATTCAAATCGCACTACTAGTTATTCACTATTCACAACTACAGTTATCTACTATTCACATCTCACTACTAGTTATTCACGACTACAGTTATCTACTATTCAAATCTCACTACTAGTTATTCACTATTCACGACTACAGTTATCTAGTATTCAAATCGCACTACTAGTTATTCACTATTCACGGCTACAGTTATCTACTATTCAAATCTCACTACTAGTTACTCACGACTACAGTTATCAACTATTCAAATCTCACTACTAGTTATTCACTATTCACGACTACAGTTATCTACTATTCAAATCTCACTACTAGTTATTCACTATTCACAACTACAGGTATCTACTATTCACATTTCACTACTAGTTATTCACGACTACAGTTATCTACTATTCAAATCTCACTACTAGTTATTCACTATTCACGACTACAGTTATCTAGTATTCAAATCTCACTACTAGTTATTCACTATTCACAACTACAGTTATCTACTATTCAAATCTCACTACTAGTTATTCACGACTAGTTATCTACTATTCAAATCTCACTACTAGTTATTCACTATTCACAACTACAGGTATCTACTATTCACATTTCACTACTAGTTATTCACGACTACAGTTATCTACTATTCAAATCTCACTACTAGTTATTCACTATTCACAACTACAGTTATCTACTATTCAAATCTCACTACTAGTTATTCACGACTACAGTTATCTACTATTCAAATCTCACTACTAGTTATTCACTATTCACAACTACAGTTATCTACTATTCAAATCTCACTACTAGTTATTCACGACTACAGTTATCTACTATTCAAATCTCACTACTAGTTATTCACTATTCACAACTACAGTTATCTACTATTCAAATCTCACTACTAGTTATTCACTATTCACAACTACAGTTATCTACTATTCAAATCTCACTACTAGTTATTCACTATTCACGGCTACAGTTATCTACTATTCAAATCTCACTACTAGTTATTCACGACTACAGTTATCTACTATTCAAAACTCACTACTAGTTATTCACGACTACAGTTATCTACTATTCAAATCTCACTACTAGTTATTCACGACTACAATTATCTACTAGTCAAATCTCACTACTAGTTATTCACTATTCACAACTACAGTTATCTACTATTCACATCTCACTACTAGTTATTGACGACTACAGTTATCTACTATTCAAATCTCACTACTAGTTATTCACTATTCACGACTACAGTTACCTACTATTCAAATCTCACTACTAGTTATTCACTATTCACGACTACAGTTATCTACTATTCAAATCTCACTACTAGTTATTCACTATTCACAACTACAGTTATCTTCTATTCACATCTCACTACTAGTTATTCACGACTACAGTTATCTACTATTCAAATCGCACTACTAGTTATTCACTATTCACGACTACAGTTACCTACTATTCAAATCTCACTACTAGTTATTCACTATTCACGACTACAGTTATCTACTATTCAAATCTCACTACTAGTTATTCACTATTCACGACTACAGTTACCTACTATTCAAATCTCACTACTAGTTATTCACTATTCACGACTACAGTTATCTAGTATTCAAATCTCACTACTAGTTATTCACTATTCACAACTACAGTTATCTACTATTCAAATCTCACTACTAGTTATTCACGACTAGTTATCTACTATTCAAATCTCACTACTAGTTATTCACTATTCACAACTACAGGTATCTACTATTCACATTTCACTACTAGTTATTCACGACTACAGTTATCTACTATTCAAATCTCACTACTAGTTATTCACTATTCACAACTACAGTTATCTACTATTCAAATCTCACTACTAGTTATTCACGACTACAGTTATCTACTATTCAAATCTCACTACTAGTTATTCACTATTCACAACTACAGTTATCTACTATTCAAATCTCACTACTAGTTATTCACGACTACAGTTATCTACTATTCAAATCTCACTACTAGTTATTCACTATTCACAACTACAGTTATCTACTATTCAAATCTCACTACTAGTTATTCACTATTCACAACTACAGTTATCTACTATTCAAATCTCACTACTAGTTATTCACTATTCACGGCTACAGTTATCTACTATTCAAATCTCACTACTAGTTATTCACGACTACAGTTATCTACTATTCAAAACTCACTACTAGTTATTCACGACTACAGTTATCTACTATTCAAATCTCACTACTAGTTATTCACGACTACAATTATCTACTAGTCAAATCTCACTACTAGTTATTCACTATTCACAACTACAGTTATCTACTATTCACATCTCACTACTAGTTATTGACGACTACAGTTATCTACTATTCAAATCTCACTACTAGTTATTCACTATTCACGACTACAGTTACCTACTATTCAAATCTCACTACTAGTTATTCACTATTCACGACTACAGTTATCTACTATTCGAATCTCACTACTAGTTATTCACTATTCACGACTACAGTTACCTACTATTCAAATCTCACTACTAGTTATTCACTATTCACGACTACAGTTATCTACTATTCACATCTCACTACTAGTTATTCACGACTACAGTTATCTAGTATTCAAATCTCACTACTAGTTATTCACTATTCACGGCTACAGTTATCTACTATTCAAATCGCACTACTAGTTATTCACTATTCACAACTACAGTTATCTACTATTCACATCTCACTACTAGTTATTCACGACTACAGTTATCTACTATTCAAATCTCACTACTAGTTATTCACTATTCACGACTACAGTTATCTAGTATTCAAATCGCACTACTAGTTATTCACTATTCACGGCTACAGTTATCTACTATTCAAATCTCACTACTAGTTACTCACGACTACAGTTATCAACTATTCAAATCTCACTACTAGTTATTCACTATTCACGACTACAGTTATCTACTATTCAAATCTCACTACTAGTTATTCACTATTCACAACTACAGTTATCTACTATTCAAATCTCACTACTAGTTATTCACTATTCACAACTACAGTTATCTACTATTCAAATCTCACTACTAGTTATTCACTATTCACGGCTACAGTTATCTACTATTCAAATCTCACTACTAGTTATTCACGACTACAGTTATCTACTATTCAAATCTCACTACTAGTTATTCACGACTACAGTTATCTACTATTCAAATCTCACTACTAGTTATTCACGACTACAGTTATCTACTATTCAAATCTCACTACTAGTTATTCACTATTCACAACTACAGTTATCTTCTATTCACATCTCACTACTAGTTATTCACGACTACAGTTATCTACTATTCAAATCTCACTACTAGTTATTCACTATTCACGACTACAGTTACCTACTATTCAAATCTCACTACTAGTTATTCACTATTCACGACTACAGTTATCTACTATTCAAATCTCACTACTAGTTATTCACTATTCACGACTACAGTTACCTACTATTCAAATCTCACTACTAGTTATTCACTATTCACGACTACAGTTATCTAGTATTCAAATCTCACTACTAGTTATTCACTATTCACAACTACAGTTATCTACTATTCAAATCTCACTACTAGTTATTCACGACTAGTTATCTACTATTCAAATCTCACTACTAGTTATTCACTATTCACAACTACAGGTATCTACTATTCACATTTCACTACTAGTTATTCACAACTACAGTTATCTACTATTCAAATCTCACTACTAGTTATTCACGACTACAGTTATCTACTATTCAAATCGCACTACTAGTTATTCACTATTCACAACTACAGTTATCTACTATTCAAATCTCACTACTAGTTATTCACGACTACAGTTATCTACTATTCAAATCTCACTACTAGTTATTCACTATTCACAACTACAGTTATCTACTATTCAAATCTCACTACTAGTTATTCACTATTCACAACTACAGTTATCTACTATTCAAATCTCACTACTAGTTATTCACAACTACAGTTATCTACTATTCAAATCTCACTACTAGTTATTCACGACTACAGTTATCTACTATTCAAATCTCACTACTAGTTATTCACTATTCACAACTACAGTTATCTACTATTCAAATCTCACTACTAGTTATTCACGACTACAGTTATCTACTATTCAAATCTCACTACTAGTTATTCACTATTCACAACTACAGTTATCTACTATTCAAATCTCACTACTAGTTATTCACTATTCACAACTACAGTTATCTACTATTCAAATCTCACTACTAGTTATTCACGACTACAGTTATCTACTATTCAAATCTCACTACTAGTTATTCACGACTACAGTTATCTACTATTCAAATCTCACTACTAGTTATTCACTATTCACAACTACAGTTATCTTCTATTCACATCTCACTACTAGTTATTCACGACTACAGTTATCTACTATTCAAATCTCACTACTAGTTATTCACTATTCACGACTACAGTTACCTACTATTCAAATCTCACTACTAGTTATTCACTATTCACGACTACAGTTATCTACTATTCAAATCTCACTACTAGTTATTCACTATTCACGACTACAGTTACCTACTATTCAAATCTCACTACTAGTTATTCACTATTCACGACTACAGTTATCTAGTATTCAAATCTCACTACTAGTTATTCACTATTCACAACTACAGTTATCTACTATTCAAATCTCACTACTAGTTATTCACGACTAGTTATCTACTATTCAAATCTCACTACTAGTTATTCACTATTCACAACTACAGGTATCTACTATTCACATTTCACTACTAGTTATTCACGACTACAGTTATCTACTATTCAAATCTCACTACTAGTTATTCACTATTCACAACTACAGTTATCTACTATTCAAATCTCACTACTAGTTATTCACGACTACAGTTATCTACTATTCAAATCTCACTACTAGTTATTCACTATTCACAACTACAGTTATCTACTATTCAAATCTCACTACTAGTTATTTACGACTACAGTTATCTACTATTCAAATCTCACTACTAGTTATTCACTATTCACAACTACAGTTATCTACTATTCACATCTCACTACTAGTTATTCACTATTCACAACTACAGTTATCTACTATTCAAATCTCACTACTAGTTATTCACGACTACAGTTATCTACTATTCAAAACTCACTACTAGTTATTCACGACTACAGTTATCTACTAGTCAAATCTCACTACTAGTTATTCACTATTCACAACTACAGTTATCTACTATTCACATCTCACTACTAGTTATTCACGACTACAGTTATCTACTATTCAAATCTCACTACTAGTTATTCACTATTCACGACTACAGTTACCTACTATTCAAATCTCACTACTAGTTATTCACTATTCACGACTACAGTTATCTACTATTCAAATCTCACTACTAGTTATTCACTATTCACGACTACAGTTACCTACTATTCAAATCTCACTACTAGTTATTCACTATTCACGACTACAGTTATCTACTATTCACATCTCACTACTAGTTATTCACAACTACAGTTATCTAGTATTCAAATCTCACTACTAGTTATTCACTATTCACGGCTACAGTTATCTACTATTCAAATCTCACTACTAGTTATTCACGACTACAGTTATCTACTATTCAAATCTCACTACTAGTTATTCACTATTCACGACTACAGTTATCTACTATTCAAATCGCACTACTAGTTATTCACTATTCACAACTACAGTTATCTACTATTCACATCTCACTACTAGTTATTCACGACTACAGTTATCTACTATTCAAATCTCACTACTAGTTATTCACTATTCACGACTACAGTTATCTAGTATTCAAATCTCACTACTAGTTATTCACTATTCACGGCTACAGTTATCTACTATTCAAATCTCACTACTAGTTATTCACGACTACAGTTATCTACTATTCAAAACTCACTACTAGTTATTCACGACTACAGTTATCTACTAGTCAAATCTCACTACTAGTTATTCACTATTCACAACTACAGTTATCTACTATTCACATCTCACTACTAGTTATTCACGACTACAGTTATCTACTATTCAAATCTCACTACTAGTTATTCACTATTCACGACTACAGTTACCTACTATTCAAATCTCACTACTAGTTATTCACTATTCACGACTACAGTTATCTACTATTCAAATCTCACTACTAGTTATTCACTATTCACGACTACAGTTACCTACTATTCAAATCTCACTACTAGTTATTCACTATTCACGACTACAGTTATCTACTATTCACATCTCACTACTAGTTATTCACAACTACAGTTATCTAGTATTCAAATCTCACTACTAGTTATTCACTATTCACGGCTACAGTTATCTACTATTCAAATCTCACTACTAGTTATTCACGACTACAGTTATCTACTATTCAAATCTCACTACTAGTTATTCACTATTCACGACTACAGTTATCTACTATTCAAATCGCACTACTAGTTATTCACTATTCACAACTACAGTTATCTACTATTCACATCTCACTACTAGTTATTCACGACTACAGTTATCTACTATTCAAATCTCACTACTAGTTATTCACTATTCACGACTACAGTTATCTAGTATTCAAATCTCACTACTAGTTATTCACTATTCACGGCTACAGTTATCTACTATTCAAATCTCACTACTAGTTACTCACGACTACAGTTATCAACTATTCAAATCTCACTACTAGTTATTCACTATTCACGACTACAGTTATCTACTATTCAAATCTCACTACTAGTTATTCACTATTCACAACTACAGTTATCTACTATTCAAATCTCACTACTAGTTATTCACTATTCACAACTACAGTTATCTACTATTCAAATCTCACTACTAGTTATTCACTATTCACGGCTACAGTTATCTACTATTCAAATCTCACTACTAGTTATTCACGACTACAGTTATCTACTATTCAAATCTCACTACTAGTTATTCACGACTACAGTTATCTACTATTCAAATCTCACTACTAGTTATTCACGACTACAGTTATCTACTATTCAAATCTCACTACTAGTTATTCACTATTCACAACTACAGTTATCTTCTATTCACATCTCACTACTAGTTATTCACGACTACAGTTATCTACTATTCAAATCTCACTACTAGTTATTCACTATTCACGACTACAGTTACCTACTATTCAAATCTCACTACTAGTTATTCACTATTCACGACTACAGTTATCTACTATTCAAATCTCACTACTAGTTATTCACTATTCACGACTACAGTTACCTACTATTCAAATCTCACTACTAGTTATTCACTATTCACGACTACAGTTATCTAGTATTCAAATCTCACTACTAGTTATTCACTATTCACAACTACAGTTATCTACTATTCAAATCTCACTACTAGTTATTCACGACTACAGTTATCTACTATTCAAATCTCACTACTAGTTATTCACTATTCACAACTACAGTTATCTACTATTCAAATCTCACTACTAGTTATTCACGACTACAGTTATCTACTATTCAAATCTCACTACTAGTTATTCACTATTCACAACTACAGTTATCTACTATTCAAATCTCACTACTAGTTATTCACTATTCACAACTACAGTTATCTACTATTCAAATCTCACTACTAGTTATTCACTATTCACGGCTACAGTTATCTACTATTCAAATCTCACTACTAGTTATTCACGACTACAGTTATCTACTATTCAAAACTCACTACTAGTTATTCACGACTACAGTTATCTACTATTCAAATCTCACTACTAGTTATTCACGACTACAATTATCTACTAGTCAAATCTCACTACTAGTTATTCACTATTCACAACTACAGTTATCTACTATTCACATCTCACTACTAGTTATTCACGACTACAGTTATCTACTATTCAAATCTCACTACTAGTTATTCACTATTCACGACTACAGTTACCTACTATTCAAATCTCACTACTAGTTATTCACTATTCACGACTACAGTTATCTACTATTCAAATCTCACTACTAGTTATTCACTATTCACGACTACAGTTACCTACTATTCAAATCTCACTACTAGTTATTCACTATTCACGACTACAGTTATCTACTATTCACATCTCACTACTAGTTATTCACGACTACAGTTATCTAGTATTCAAATCTCACTACTAGTTATTCACTATTCACGGCTACAGTTATCTACTATTCAAATCTCACTACTAGTTATTCACGACTACAGTTATCTACTATTCAAATCTCACTACTAGTTATTCACTATTCACGACTACAGTTATCTACTATTCAAATCGCACTACTAGTTATTCACTATTCACAACTACAGTTATCTACTATTCACATCTCACTACTAGTTATTCACGACTACAGTTATCTACTATTCAAATCTCACTACTAGTTATTAACTATTCACGACTACAGTTATCTAGTATTCAAATCTCACTACTAGTTATTCACTATTCATGGCTACAGTTATCTACTATTCAAATCTCACTACTAGTTACTCACGACTACAGTTATCAACTATTCAAATCTCACTACTAGTTATTCACTATTCACGACTACAGTTATCTACTATTCAAATCTCACTACTAGTTATTCACTATTCACTACTACAGTTATGACAAACGAGTGGTGAGAACATCTCAATTCCATAAATCCTCAAAAAGTTACAAAAAAATATGAAATTCTATATGATTTCAGTCAACAAAGAATCCTGTAACTGTTTAGTCAATAACGGCTTCCTATTTCTTGTGGAAGTAAGAAAAAATCTAGAGTAAACACAGCCAATTCATCATTGTGACAACCTTATTGTTCTGCCACTGGTGCAAAGGCTGCCATTTCAGATATAATAAATGTTTGCTGTACTTTTCCCTTAATCAATACCTCAGGCTAGTGCTAGTCGGTAACGCTATAGGCACTGCACTGACCAAGGCGCGGTAGAAGACAGTTAATCTTAGACGGGGCCTGCTTTTTTTCCTTAGATAGAAACAGCACAATATTTAAGTGGGATCGCAATGGCGTGAACTTTCTCTTAATTCTTAGAATGTAGGGCTCCATGGTAATGTGTGTGTGTGCGTGTGTTGCAACCTCTGATGAATTGGCACTGCTGGGATGTCAGTCTCTAGTGGTTAGAGCATTGGACTAGTAACCGGAAGGTTGTGAGTTCAAACCCCCGAGCTGACAAGGTACAAATCTGTCGTTCTGCCCCTGAACAGGCAGTTAACCCACTGTTCCCAGGCCGTCATTGAAAATAAGAATGTGTTCTTAACTGACTTGCCTGGTTAAATAAAGGTAAAATAAAAAATATATAAAAAATCTGCTTAGAGTTATTTCTACAGACAGAAATTAATACTATTGTCCCAAAGTGGGAATGCAATTCAGTTTTTCATAGAGTTAAATTTTGATGGTCTGATCTACAGGTGCAATTAGGACTTGCTGTTAGCTGTGACATAGATAGTAGATTGACGAAACACAGAGGCTATGTATGGCTTATTTAGTACTTACTGCATGATCAACGCATCAAACATACACTACCGTTCAATAGTTTGGGGCCACTTAGAAATGTCCTTGTTTTCGAAAGACAATTTTAAAAATGGTCTGTTAAAATAACATCAAATTGATCCGAAATCAGTGTAGACATTGTTAATGTTGTAAATGACTATTGTAGCTGGAAACTGTAGCTGGTTTTTTTTTGGTGGAATATCTACATAGTCGTACAGAGGCCCATTATCAGCAACCATCACTGTTCCACGAGACACGTTGTGTTTACTAATCCAAGTTTATAATTTTAAAAGGCTAATTGATTATTAGAAAACCCTTTTGTAATTATGTCAGCACAGCTGAAAACTGTTGTTCTGATTAAATAAGCAATAAAACTGTCCTTCTTTAGATTAGTTGAGTATATGGAGCATCGGCATTTGTGGGTTGATTACAGGCTCAAAATGGCATGAAACGAATAACTTTCTTCTGAAACTCGTCAGTCTATTCTTGTTCTGAGAAATGAAGGCTATTCAATGCAAGACATTGCCAAGAAACTGAAGATCTGGTACAATGCTGTGTACTAGTCCCTTCACAGAACAGCGCAAACTGGCTCTAACCAGAATAGAAAGAGGAGTGGGAGGCCCCATTTGAGAAACAGATGCCTCACAAGTCCTCAACTGGCAGCTTCATTAAATAATACCGGCAAAATACCAGTCTCAAAGTCAACAGGGGCGCGACTCTGTGATGCTGGCCTTCTAGGCATTTCTGATAAATGTTATTTTAATGGAGGAAAAAAATGTACTTTTCTTTCAAAAACATGGACATTTTTAAGTGACCCCAAACTCTTGAACGGTAGTGTAATATTGAACAAGCCATTATTGTATGGTACAGTAACAGTATTGCTGTTGCTGTAGAATGTGAGAGCAATAAAGCATTCTAGAACTCCTCAGTGTTCTAGAAGAACAGCCTGGAGTAGAAAGCGGTCAGCCCTGGTATCTCTTTTAATAACTCACCCTGAAAAAACACATAACATTGCTCTGAGGCCTGAGTCCATTTTTGATTAATGGTATGACACCAGGCTTTGTGTAACAGTTCATTCCCAGCCTTTCCACAGCCCTTTACAAGTCATTCTCAAGGTTAATGTTCCTTTCCTCTCAAAAAATACTTTGTTAACATGCATTATGTGTTGGTGAGAGAAAGTGAAAGAGAGAAAGCAAGAGAGAAAATGTAGAAGAGAGAGAGAAAGTGAGAGAGAAATAGAGAGAGAGTGAAAGAGAGGGGGGTATAGAGACCCTATAGAGTTTTTCCACAAGATGCCATTATTCATGAACAAAATGAAGTGACAAAACGGTCAACACTGTTTTCTAGTACAGACAGAAATGTTCTACAAATGTTCCCCATAGAGCTGCTCTCAAGTGCTGCCTGATGGTCATTGGGCAATGTTTTCCCCGTCATGTTGATTTATTTGGCCTACATATTTTGCAGTATATTCGAAGAGAGATTTTGCCACAGACACTTCTGAATGACAAATTGATGGGGCTGTCAGCTAACCCTCGAGCTAAAATCTAGGCATCATTACTGGAACTGATATAAGCATGACTTGTAAGTACTAAAGGGATTTTTTGGGTGAACACAAATAATAACAAGCAGCGATAAACTGGAGGGCAATCTGTGATTTAGATTGCAGTGTGGGCTAAGGCTTACTCCAATCTCCCACCCACGGCTCAAATGATGCTAGCAATTATAAGCACATTGTGTCTCCTGGTCAAAAATCTGCTAGCGCTACTGCTTTTACTGCATTCCTATTAGCATAAACACCGGATATGCTAATCACTGTGCCCCATCAACTTCCCCATCAACACCAACACAACAAACGCTTCAGCAAGTAACTTCAAGACGTATAACCCAACACTTAAGACGCCATGTATTCATGTGATGCTCAGTGGGTAGCTGCCTAGCGCAGTTAACCGCCACAATCTATCAATATCACACTGAAAATGGAGGGGAAATATCTCCCAGTTTGATGTAATGATTTCCTGATTTCAGAAAACGGCAATTCCTTGTCCCACTGTTCCTGAGTCAGCAACAATGACTTAATGTATTCCTCTCTCTCTTGTTCTCTCTCTTTCTCTCTCTACACCTCCCTCCCTCCCTCTCAGAGACAGAGTGACCTGGGACTGTGGTAAATCAGTTGCAGCAGCATGTTAAAGGACTAGAGAAGCTTCATGGGGGGCTGTAATGACTTCATGGCGCCCATCCAGCCAGGCAGAGACACTGAATGAAGCAGGTGAGGAGCTGAGGAGACAAGCACCAAAACATCTAGTCACAACAAGCACAAAAGTGGGACTCTATAACCACTGAAACACTGTCATTACACACACATCCAATAAAGCTTATGGGGTACAGGGATGTCACACCAGCCAGGAAGAGACACTGAATAATGCTGGTGAGGTATTGTGGAGTGCTGAGGTGGGAACTTAGTGACCACTAATAAACAGTGGACGATGGTGATACACTGTCCTGAAGCATATCCAATAACCAAACTACCTGTTTGAGGCACTGTGGAGACATGCACCACCAGAACAGGACTCTATAGACAACTAATGTGGTCGGAGGGGGATGATACACTATCCTTACAGCAGATTGAACAGAGCTTACAAAATGGTGCGCTGAATGGTGAATATTCTTCTCGTTATCCCAAAGCACCAGAGGTAACGCATCTCCGAATGGCCTTCAACATTGCCATTACTGGATGAATGAATACTTCCTGTTTTAGATCTTCTAAATGAGACCTCCAACTGCATGACTCAATCTCATCATTCCCTGTTCATAACAGTACCAGAACACACTACAGCCAAGTACGTGGAGAAGATGCCCTGCTACACTGAACATCCACTTCGGAGTCATATGTCTAATAGCAGAAACCTATACATCCTGAGAGAGGTCACTTCCTGTAGTGGAGAGCAGTGCACTCATCATCCTGTTGATGACTGAGTAATTAACATGGAGAGGAGAGAGAGGAACACAACATCTAGTACTCTGACTGTTAATTTCACACACACACACACACACACACACACTTTAAGAAGGGATACGGGGGGATTTTTAGTAAATGACTCAAGGCTCAGGTGAGTTCAGTTCACTTTTGCCTAGAACAACAGCCGCTTATGACACAACGGATACCACTCTCGGCTCAATAGTATCCGTTGTTACCCCCAGTAGTATCCGTAGTAACGCTTCAAGCTTTGAGAAATGGAAGATGGAATCTAGGTCATAGGGTAGGTATACTTATGATAATGTGTGTAATATAAAGTGCCACGACCGGGAAAAGTGATTCAAATCACACAGGAAACGCATTAATATCATTCTCAGCCTATTGCATGTGCAGGAACAGAGAGAGGTTGCTGTCAAACCCATTCCTACCTTTTCCACTTTGCCTCAATGCGGCTTTCACCAGGAACATATGTCCCACTACATAATATATACCAGATGATTAATATATAAAGCTTTTTGCTGCAGTGCTAGGTGGAGACAGTGAAACAATGACGTCTAATTATTCACTAGTCTGCCAGTGCCCGGATTGTCCTGAATGCCCCTCTACCCTTGAGCCACTACTCAAAGGCTGTGTCCAAATGGCACCATATTCCCTACATAGTGCACTACTAATGGGAATAGGATGCCAATAGGGACAGAGCCCGTATCTATCTATCTCTCAGCAGCTACACATTGCCGGCTTAGAGGTTTACTGTGTTGCATTCAGATACATTGAACTGTTAGAATGAATATGATGTGACTGTGGATCTCATTTTCATCTGATGCAGAACGAGGGGAAAAAACCGATTCAAGTGTTTTTCAAAACGTCATAATGAAGACAGTATAACACTTCAGCGAGTAATTCAGTTAAAAATAAAGTCACCTCAAAAGTCAACGAAAGAAAATAATACAATTGATACCGTCACTGTGAAATAATTGCTTAAAGTAGCTCTAATTGTGACGGACTATAAAAGCTTGAGTTCTCTACTCAAACTACTGCACTTAAGCAAAGTGTTCAATGTTCTGCACATTGTGTGAAGCTAACACATGATATGGCACTTAATGTATATGCATTCATTAGACTATATTCATTAGAGATCACTCTCTTCTACGCAAACACACATTGTTTACACCGGGCCAAGATGTGTCTTGAAAACACCTCCGGCAGCAAATCCCCCAGTTTGTTCCAGACTTTGTCAGCAACTCGGCGGATACAGAGATGTCACAGCGAACTGTAATTACATTTCTAATCCCCGAGCTGTGAAGATGAACACTCGTGCCGTCTAAATGAATATAGCTGAGGGGAGAACTCATCCACAAGAGTGCTGTTGCACAAACATCACGCCAATAAAAGGTCATTTGTTACCCTAACAGATGCACAGGAGAAATGGGCTGAAGGTTCTCCCTTTTTTTATTTTGTTGCTTCACTGCTCCTCTTGCGTTTTCCCGAGGCGGAAGCAAATTACACACTTAAACAACATTAGAACAAACTAGAAGCAAAGGAAAACAAGAATAATGGTCCTTGTTAGAGATGCTGTGGATTCAGTGCATGTTGACTTTTTTCACTGATATTACTCCCAGTCATGGGATGTAGCCTAGCTGCAGTACTGTAAAAGCCCACTTGGCAGATTACATAATAACCCCATCAGAAATGATGCACCAAATGCATACTGATGAAGAAATGATGCTTTGCTCCACTCCTGGAAAATGTACTCCGATTCAGCCGTGTAACTAATACCATACATCACTGAATATCTGCATTGGGAGGCACACAGCTACATAGTTTTTAATGGTTTTGTTGAATCCCACGACGGTGGCAAACACGTGCTCGCGCACACACACACACACACACAGCGCTCCCTCTTTATGGGGTCGAACCACATCCCAAACAATCCCAAAGTTGTCTTTATTTCTCTGCGTTCCCATTTTTTTGTACATATTATATCTGCAATCTGTCACTTTTTAGTGGGATGAGAAGCGTGAGGAGCGAGACGACAGCCAGAGGGCCTGGAGGGACATATCCGTCGTGTCGGAGATCTGTGCTTGTTTTGAGTCTGATGTCATAAGTGAATCAGCCCGGGAGTTTACATGGAACGCCTCTGAAGATACCGGAACACAAATAACATCACTGAGCTAGAGGAAAAAACAATGAGTCCCATGTAGACAAATCACTCCGCAAAGTGTCTGGCTGTCACACTAAGGCAGTTGGGATTGAATCAAAGACTGAAAACACGTCAGAAAGACAGGCTGAGATCATAAGTCTCCTGGTAATAACATACCATTGGTGTACTTGGTCATTTTTCTTACACCTAACTTGATTCAACAGTACATTTTTGGGGACTGTTTCAATACAGTATTTTGGCTTTTGTGTGATGGGGATTTGACATAAAGCACATCTGAGAATAAGGAATGATGAAATAACCTCGCTATCTTGCAGATGTAACATGGAGTGAAGCCATTATGTGGATAATACATACAGACTCCTACTGTAGCCAAGCCAATGCAGCTGGTCGGCAAATAGAGCCAATACTCCATTTAGGAAATTACATCCATCAAGATTGATCTAACTAGTTGGTGGGGCTTTGAGGACACAATATGGTGTCCAAGAGAATCTTCCGTTTCAAAAGCTCTGCTGTCCTATTAGACACAGTGGAAATGGATATTCCTTACATTATACATCAGTCACAGTTTCTCAACTGTTCCCTACAACAATCAGATATCACCTACTGACTGCAGGCAATAACTAGAGAGCCATCATTGGTGACTAAAATTATTAGGCTGCAGCAGAGGTGGGACCAAGTCACTATCATTCGAGTCACAAGCAAGTCTCAAGTCACGAGGAGAACAGGTCGAGTCTCGAGTCAAGTCCATGTCGTGCGCTCTAAGAGCAAGTCGAGTTGAGTCGAGTCAAAAGTCAAGTCAAAAGTCAAGTCTCAAGTAAATGCATTGTCTATTTATTGAGGCTACCAGATAGCATTTTTATTATTTTGTCTACAACACATTTACATTATGTAATAATTGATACATTTCAAGACAATTTTGACATACCAAAAGACCAGCCTATCCTATCCTATCGTTGCTTGGTGCCCCATTGCTGGTGAGCTTGCAAGTAAATGCATTTGTTTTGGAGCTGCATATTTATTTATGGCAATTCTCTCCCTACAATTTGACATTTGTACTGCAGCCAATCCTATAGCTGTACATCAAATCAGCAATCTCTTCGCTAGGCTCTGAGGTTCTCAAACTTTCTGACCCGTGACCACGAAAAAGGTGTGGGTCAAAGGTTGCGACCCCTGCGCATGCACATGTGCACACGGGAACACAATCGCTGCGCAAATGTACCCTGTCATTTCAGCCATAAACGGTGTTGCATTTTCAGAACGTAAGACACAGAAATAAACTGTGTTTTACACCTGCATTTTGAGCTGAAAGTCATTCATCTTAGTCAGTCAATATCAACTAGGGATTATCATTAACATCATTCATTCGCCAGAATATGTTACATCTTCATCCCATAAGTATTGAAGGTAGTGCGATGTTACAGCTATAGACATATGACCAGTAACACCACTGAGGTATATCATTATTATCCATTCAAACTATGCCTTTCTAAAATATGAACATGAGCAATGAAATCACCAGGAAGCCTAATAGTATTGTTCTGACAAAGATGAGTCCATAGCAGATTGCTAAACTGTATTTTATATGGATAATATGATGCTGTGCCACTAAATGAGTGACAAAACATTCATTTCAAATCAAGATCATTTAAAATCAAAGTCGAGTCCTGAGTTCTGAATCTCCAAGTGCAAGTCACGTCTTAAATTATTGTATTTTCTATCAAGTCTCTAAATATCAATATCAACGCCTTTGGATATCAGGGCAAGCACAGCAGCGTTCAGAGCATGAAACAAAGAGGTAAACATTTTATCTATAAGAGGTGCCGGTACTCAAGCAGTAGAAAATATGAGTTGATGGTACTCCATACTGGCGAGCATCGGCCCAAATCAAGCACTGCTAGTGATTGCCTTCCCCTGCTACTCCTCTGATCTCTTAATTCCAGTTTTCCGGAGGGGGATCTTGGGAAAAAAAACTTTAACTTCACTCCCCATCCATCAGCAGGGTGAAACAAAGGTAAAGTTGGCAGATGCAGCCAGCTGAGGCCCAACATTAATCTTGATGGCAAAGTGTAATTAGGAAGCGGCTGTATGAGCAGACATGATGCCGTAAATAACTCTAAACCAGAGAGGAGCAGAGAGAGGAGAAACTAGCTTGTCTTTTAATGACCCAAGAGTCACTGTGAACAGCCACATGTCAACAGGACAAGATTCATGGGGTTGGCCATACTGGCGTAACGCAGTTTCTCTGGACCCCCCGCAAGGTTCGAGTTCGACCCTCCCACATTCCTAAAATAAAAAGAATGTCTATGCAGCTGCATGCCTATTGAATCGATAATAGGCTTTCTGTGGTGCCAGGGCATGTATAGTTTGCTTTAGCTAATGGCTAAATGTTTATAGGCCTATTTGGTCATCATTCTGTCATGTTAAGCCTAGCATTTCACAAAGCTACATGGTGTCGGAATGCTGCCATTTTTAGACTGCTGGCTGGTGGCAATAATGAAATTCCTCGTTCAGTAATTAAAGTTGGAAAGTCAAACATTGCAGATTGTAAAATACATTTTCAATGCAACAGCATACTAATCAGCTACCAATCCATTTTTTTTAAATATAAAACTGTTCTGTGTAGCCTACCTGAACCTGCATGACATGAGCTGTCCTCGCGCTCTCTCCCAGCTTGGATAGAAAGTTGTTGTGCGTAAAACCAGTCTATGAATGCAATATAATACAGTTTGTCCACCATCAAAACATGTGGTTACTAGGGATTGTTTCATTATGCAGTGTACTATCTATAGCTGTATACTGTATTTAACTGATATTTAGCTGCAGTTTATAAACCTTTTATAAAATGTAAATATCAAATAGCCTAACACTGAGGAAAAAAGTAGTCGGCTTAAGAATACATTTATTTATTGTTCAACTCAGCGGGTTTATGTCTGGCGATTAGCCTCCAGAAACGGGATGCAATAGTCAAGGTAAATTAAATGAAATCCAACTTGATAGACTCCCCTGGTTTCCTGTTTTGTACGCAAATGTTTTTACCACAGCCTGTAGGTCCAGGTCGCAGGCCCGACTGCTTCCTCTACTGAGTATTACCAACCCAGACAGTTTTCTGAGACATTGTGCCTTATATGTCCATTGCGCTGCACACAATTAAATGTAGTCTTGAATGACGCATGCCAAGATACACCAGGGATAAGGGACTGTGGATATTACAACCACACCAAGCTGGTTCACCAGCATTTTTTGTTCAAGCCCTCAAGAACTGTTGCCTGCTAAACATGATAATCTGTTTGCATCTGACAATGTATTGGCTGTCCATTAACCAGACAACCTGTTGAGGACGGCAATTAAGGAGAATGAGAGGCTAAATTAAAGATTTTGCGGAATTGCTGTATTTGAAGCACCACACCCTTCTGCCACAGCAACATCAGGGAAACTGGGCAATCAGCTTTTGAACACCTGAGGAAGCCCCACTCATTGCGCTGGCACCGTCGTAGCCTTGACCACGCCATTTGTTCACCGATATCCCCGAATACTTTCAATCAGTTAAACGTTTCCTTTTTCAAGGCCTGAGGCACTTTTTCAGTCACATTCCTGAATTCCCAAGACACAAACACTTAGCTTCCTAGTACATATGAAAATGAGGTTTCTGAATTCCTTTTTGTGCCCCTCTTCCTAGCGGGGCTGTCCGGTATGTCAGTGGTTGACCAGTGGTTGTTACTATGTGTAATAAATAATGAATCCGTTTTGCCAGAAGGAAAACCAACCGTATTTGTTTGTGCTGCTGACTCGGTAACTGTAGTTATATAATCTGAAAACAACAAGAGTGATACAGTCTACCTCAGTCTACCTCAGTCCACCTCAGTCCACCTCAGTCTACCTCAGTCTACCTCAGTCCACCTCAGTCCACCTCAGTCTACCTCAGTCTACCTCAATGGTAGGCAAAGTCACTAGGAGAAAAGGGATTAAGGATGAGCCATAACAAGTTCTCAGTGTGACCAGGAGGGGTGCTGTGAGTGTTTCAGTAAATCCCCTCATCTGTAGAGCGAGAGCCGGCAGGCAGAGCGTGTGTGTGTGTGTGCGTGTGTGTGTCTGACTGTTAAATCGCCCTGGGAAAGAGCATGAAGTGTGACAGAGTGCATTTTTCTGCTCAAAACAATTTGGAGGGAATCAAAAAGCCTTGGCAGGAGAAACAAACCCCCCACACACACCCACATCCCTCAAATCCCTCACACACACAGACACACAGACACACACATACACACACAACAGTGCCCACCTCGCTCTACTCGTATGTCACAGTTTCTCACAGTGTGGGAGGCAGCACTGTCAGTCTGTCATAACGGCAGCAAACGGTTCCCTCTCCCTGTCGTCACACATACTTCCTCAGCTTTCACACGCACACGCACACACACACACACACACACACACACACACACACACACACACACATACACACACACACAGGTAGATGTATTTGGCCAGGCCCTGCGTATTACCCCATGGGACAACAGAGGATTCAAGATTCCAAACTTTACAGAATAATATCTGTCCCAGTTGTCCCTGTATACAGGCTGAGTAATCAGTCACTCACTGGCTGCATGGTCCCTCATCAGCACCGACCAGCCCTTTCTTTTCTCATCAGCCTGACCAAGCAGTGCTGCAGCACAGCACATGCATCCCTCACCCAGACACATCTCTCTCCTCATAAAAAGATAGTGCAGCCTCTTCGTGTTTCAGAGAGGCCAGCAATTCACGACACAGGAAGAGAGGAGAGAGATGATATATTGACAACACAGGGAACCCAGTTCATAGCCTGGCTAAACCAGACTGAACGCTGCACTCTCCATTGAGGTGAATGGTGAGTTCAACATTCAGTCTAGTTTAACCAGGCTACACATGATTCCTCACAGTTTTCCTCCATTAGAGAATCACAAACTGCACCGTGGGCTTTTAATGAGATAGGATAATACAGTGGAATGACTCACAAATATCCTAATAAGCACCAAGGACTTTTCTTGTTAGGGAGACTGCTTGGGTTTTTCATCAGTGCAGTCAGTGAATTAGTAGGAAGAAGAAAGGAGGAAAAAGGAGGGAGGATGATGAAGGGAGTTCATTAAAAGGATAAAGAGGGAATAGAAAGGAATTTAAATCGATAACCTGAGACCAACTCACAAATAAGCCTTGAGGAACCGGCACAATATTAAAAGGCACTCATCAAGCTCATTCATATTTAAACCTAGGTAAAATATCCTATCCACCGCAGTGATCCAGTTTCAACATCATTTAAATCAGCTCTGGTGTCCTAATACACTGTTGACATTTATATTTCTCACATTACGAATCACTCAGTTTCTCAACGGTTCCCCTCAACAATCAGATATCACACAAAGAAAATAACTGACTACCGTTAATAACTAACAGAGATACCCATCGTTGGTGACTGAAGTGATTAGGCTACAATGATTCACTGGTAAATGATCAGTAACTGTCCTGGAAGCTGTGGAAGATGCTAGTGGCTCTTTGGGGGGCAGTCTAACAAGTAGTGTTGTGGTTTAAATTCATGTTGCTTGAAGGCTAAAATAAATCAATGGTTTATTGTGAGCATAGCTGTGCTGCGATTCATTCAACCACTCACGTCAGCGTTTCCGACCGGCTGGGTTGATTCTTAGATGTGTCTGTTAGTTGCACCGAGAAGGACAATAGGCCTTTTCCGAACACGACTGGGTCAACTGTCTGCTTTCAAATGCAGGACACGCCTATTTTTGTCCTTTCCACACATACTGTAGGATACAACGAAAAGGTTACAACTCAATAACACACAGCAGGACACGACATCTCCCTTTCACTGACTACCACCACACAATGTGTGACATAATGACAGGGGGGGCATCCTTTTCAGAACCATATCGAATTTGACTCCATTTCATACAGTGACGAAAACAAAGGTTGATGTGATTGGAAGACACGGCTGACTGGCAATCTCAGCATGGATCAAGATATAAATCATAGATATTGATTTCTGAGAGGTGGTGATTCCAACCAATTATGTTTAAAAATCACATTTTCAACTTGAACATTCTGATTAGGTCTACAAACTCTTGTTTGAAACGTAAAAGCAACAAGGAAAAAGGATACAACTTTACTAATCTGTAAGTAAGCCTATCCAACAAGACAATAATTGGAGGAGAAAGCTAGATGGCTAGTACCTTTTTTTTAAAGGCTAAAATAAAATAAAAATTAAGGTACTAGCCATCAAGTGGAGTGGACAGTCACAGCCATGATCAACTACTCCCTTGGGAACCTCTTAATTGAAAAGTAGTTTTTGGATTGCCTTTAATAGATGCAATATAATGACCCTTCAGACTCACGATAATCTCTTACAAACCTCTGCCAGGCCACATTGTTAAACTGTCTGTCTGATTTAACTGTTAGTTATGTTTCACCGATGACAAGTATTACCTTGCGCGGTGGGTTTGAAATGCCCGTAAATCTACGGTGCGACGCCGGCGCCGCGGAGGAGAAGAGGGCCATAAAACATAAGAAGCTTTGCTCTCCTTGAATAACAATCACCAGAGTGCAGGAGTCAGTCAGAGCTGCCAGTTTAAACAGCCGTAACTCAGCCATATCTGTGCTGAGGGACAGTTGAACAAGCCGGGGACAATTCATGGCCCATCTATGTGATTACACTCATGGTATATATACCTAGTGTGTAACGCAAATGGCGCCCTATTCCCTATATAGTGCACTACTCTTGACCAGGGCCTATCGGGTATAGGGTGCCATTTGAGGTGCAGCCCTCTAGCGTATGGGAGGATTTGAGACTGATCCCACGTTGACATGGATAGACATTCAATGTCCCCACTTTCTCACTGATTTAGGTTAGTGCCACCAGGAGAATAAATAGGTGTGAGCTTTATAGGCTCGAATAAGTGTCTATATTTACATCTTACACTGAAAGAGGTTCATGACCATTAAAACAGATTGCACTGCTGTGTAGTGTCTGACAGTACAATGGCAGTGATTACATCGAGCCTATTTCCATTACTCTCAGAAGCATGAGGGAAAAAAACTAAGTGCTATGGGAGTGCTTTTAGCTTAATGGAGATGCCCATGTCACAACACTGAGTAGCATCCAAAATGGCACCCTATTCCCTTCATAGTGCACTACTTCTGAGCAGAACCCTATGGGCCCTGTCAAATGCCATTATGGAAGCACCCTTAATGATTACGTCTAGATCTCCCCTCCCGAGAGTCGGTGGTGGTGAATAAGTCGTTTTATATCACTGTGCAGACAGGGCCAGGGAGTCACTCCATATGAAATGCCCTTTATTCTCAGAAGACACACAACAGCCTCCCACCACATTCTACCACCTGTCAGCGGCACACAAGGCACATCTGACAAATCAGGTTTAAACGGACCAAGACTAAGGAGAGGATGGAGGTGAAAATGATGTAAAGCTTCATGATACATATCATCAATACACAATGTGGCAAAGCCTTGGTCCTGCCAGAAAGCGTATTGGGGAGCTGAGTGGAATGTAGGTGATAAGTATGTGAGCAACAACTCAACATCAACACCAAATCGCCAATATTTTTGGAAAAGTATCGGTAATCAAGCATATTGCGATACTGGTGAAAATGATGATAGCAGCATTGATGATACAATACCTCACCACCACCAACAACAACAACAACAACTTCTATAATGATAGTTCTACTATATAAACACAGAAACACAATCATCTCAGTTCTCTAAAATAGCACAGTAATTACAGAAAAACACTGTTAACAGTGAGGGGAGAAGATAACGAGGTGTCAAAAACAGAAGGAAACTAAAATGAAGTCGTTAAGGAAGCGAATCATTATAAAATAATATACTGTACTGAGGAAGCTAGGAGTCAATACTTTGAAGCAACACCGACAGGTTTAATTACTAAATGTATTATGTGTTCCTTCTCTATGGTAATGGGGAAGCCTCTTTCACAGTTGATTTGGGGAGAGTTTGATTCAAATTCATATTCAGACGAACGATAACAATACCGGAGATTCATATTCTTATTCATTGTCAAAATATCATGGTCACAATTGAATTCCTACCAACAAGCTATTACCGCTCACACAATTGAAGTCTTTGCATGTCATACCAAATCGGGTCCCTTCAACAGAGGGTTTTATGCCTAGTGACAACCACTACAAGTCTAATCACGAATGGCCTTTTCAACCTGTTTTGTCCCGTCTCACACTGAAAATAGATTCCGTTTCCACAGACGATTTGTGAAATCTTCTTGCGTTTCTTGTTTTTATATAAACCCCATCTCCGTTCCAATATATTTGGTCAATCATTCATCCATGGCCACATTGTCACTCAGCTCTGTATCTGCATTACCGTCATGCATGTCATGGTGACATCGTGGTGGGTAGCCTAATTAGAATGACTGCCTTGCTCTTCCAACTGTCACTTTGTCATGAAATGGATACTGACAATAACAGTCAGTCACTAGGAAATCAACATTCTCAGTTGGATCCAGAGGTTAAAGGTGGTTCTCAACATTCTTGGGTTGTTTTCAAGTCCCAATCACACCCCCAACCAAAGTAGGCTACCCCCTCATTTGCGGGTGGATCATCAGGCCTACAGTGGCAAGAAAATGTATGTGAACCCTTTGGAATGACCTGGATTTCTGCATAAATTGGTCATCAAATTTGATCTGATCTTCATCCAAGTCACAACAACAGACGACCATAGTACGCTTAAACTAATGACACACACATGATTGTATTTTTATTGTCCATATTGAATACATCATTTAAACACTCACAGTGTAGGTGGGAAAAAGTATGTGAACCCCTAGGCTAATGACTTCTCCAAAAGCTAATTGGAGTCAGGAGTCATCTAACCTGGAGTCCAATCAATGAGATGAGATTGTAGATTTTGGTTAGAGCTGCCTTGCCCTATAAAAAGACAATCACAAAATTTGAGATTGCTATTCACAAGCTGCATTGCCTGATGTGAGAACCATGCCTTGAACAAAAGAGATCTCAGAAGACCTAAGATTAAGAATTGTTGACTTGCATAAAGCTGGAAAGGGTTACAAAAGTATCTCTAAAAGCCTTGATGTTCATCAGTCCATGGAAAGACAAATTGTCTACAAATGGAGAAAGTTCAGCACTGTTGCTACTCTCCCTAGGAGTGGCAATCCTGCAAAGATGACTGCAAGTGCACAGCGCAGAATGCTCAATGAGGTTAAGAAGAATCCTAGAGTGTCGGCTAAAAACAAACAGAAATCTCTAGAACATACTAACATCTCTGTTGACATGTCTACGATACATAAAACACTAAACAAGAATGGAGTTCATGGAAGGACATTACGGAACAAGCCACTGCTGTCCCCCAAAAAATTGCTGCATGTGTGAAGTTTGCAAAAGTGCACCTGGATGTTCCACAGCGCTACTGGCAAAATATTCTGTGGACAGATGAAACTACAGTTGAGTTGTTTGGAAGGAACACAACACTATGTGTGGACAAAAAATGTCACAGCACACCAACATCAAAACCTTCTTCCCAACTGTAAAGTATGGTGGAGGGGGCATCATGGTTTGGGGCTGCTTTGCTGTCTCAGGGCCTGGACAGCTTGCTATCATCGACGGAAAATTCACTCCCGAGTTTATCAAGACATTTTGCAGGAGAATGTTAGGCTGTCCTCCAATTGAAGCTCAACCGAAGTTGGGTGATGCAACAGGACAACGACCCAAAACACAGAAGTAAATCATCAACAGAACGGCTTCAATAGAAGAAAATACGCCTTCTGGAGTGGCCCAGTCAGAGTCCTGACCTTAACCCGATTTGAGATGCTGTGGCATGACCTCTAGAGAGTAGTTCACAACAGACATCCAAAGAATATAGCTGAACTGAAACAGTGTTGTAAAGAGGAATGGTCCAAAATTCCTCCTGACCTTTGTGCAGGTCTGATCCGCAACTACAGAAAACATTTGCTTGAGGTTATTGCTGCCAAAGGAGGGTCAACCAGTTATTAAATCCAAGGGTTCACATATTTTTTTCCACCCTGCACTATGAATGTTGCGGTGTGTTCAATAAAGACATGAAAACGTATAATTGTTTGTGTGTTATTAGTTTAAGCAGACTGTGTTCGTTGTTGTGATGTGACCTAGATGAAGATCAGATCAAATTTTATGACCAATTTATGCAGAAATTCAGGTATTTCCAAGTGGTTAACATACTTTTTCTTGCCACTCTATGCTCTTGAGTCTTCCCATTCCCAAGTACCCGGGCTGTGGATAGGCCAGGTACAGTTGAAGTCGGAAGTTTACATACACTTAGGTTGGAGTCATTAAAACTCGTTCTTCAACCACTCCACAAATTTCTGGTTAACAAACTATAGCTTTGGCAAGTCGGTTAGGACATCTACTTTGTGCATGACACAAGTCATTTTTCCAACAATTGTTTACAGACAGATTATTTCAGTTATAATTCACTGTATCACAATTCCAGTGGGTCAGTATGTATTTCAACGCCTACCTTCAAACTCAGTGCCTATTTGCTTTACATCATGGGAAAATCAAAAGAAATCAGCCAAGACCTCAGAAAAAAATTGTAGACTCCACAAGTCTGGTTCATCCTTGGGAGCATTTTCCAAATGCCTGAAGGTACCACATTCATCTGTACAAACAATAGTACGCAAGTATAAACACCTTGGGACCACGCAGCCTTCATACCACTCAGGAAGGAGATGCGTTCTGCCTCCTAGAGATGAATGTATTTTGTTGCAAAACGTGCAAATCAATCCCAGAACAACAGCAAAGGACCTTGTGAAGATGCTGGAGGAAACAGGTACAAAAGTAACAATATCCACAGTACAACGAAGCAACTGGACATGGGGACAAAGATTGTACTTTTTTGAGAAATGTCCTCTGGTCTGTGAAACAAAAATAGAACTGTTTGGTCATAATGACCATCGTTATGTTTGGAGTAAAAATTAGGAGGCTTGCAAACCAAAGAACACCATCCCAACCATGAAGCCCTTGGGTGGCAGCATCATGTTGTGGGGGTGCTTTGCTGCAGGAGGGACTGGTGCACTTCACAAAATAGATAGCATCATGAGGAAAGAAAATTATGTGAATATGTGGACGCCCTGTCCTTAGTGATCCTGTTTATGTCTCTATTTTGGTTTGGTCAGGGTGTGAGTTGGGGTGGGTATTCTATATTCTATTATTTGTATTTCTATGTTTTGGCCGGGTGTGGTTCTCAATCAGGGACAGCTGTCTATCGTTGTCTCTGATTGAGAACCATACTTAGGTAGCCCTTTTTTCCACCTGTCTTTGTGAGAAGTTGACTTTTGTTTATGGCACATAGCCTTTAGCTTCACGGTTGTTTTCTCATTTGTTGTTTTGTTGGCGCCATTTTTTATAATAAAAGAAAATGTACGCTCACAATGCTGCACCTTGGTCCACTCCCTTCAACAGCCGTGACAGAACTTCCCACCACCAACAACGGACCAAGCAGCGTGGTAAGGAGGAGCAGCGTGTTCAGGATTCATGGACTTGGGAGGAGATCCTGGACGGTAAGGGACCCTGGAGGCAGGCTAGGGAGTTTCGCCGTCCACGGGAGGAACTAGAGGCAGCAAAAGCAGAGCGGCAGTGTTACGAAGGGCACACTAGGAGTGTGACTGAGTCAGGTTGGAGAGCTGAGCCAACTCCCCGTGCTTACCATGGCGAGCGTCGTACTGCTCAGGCACCATGTTATGCGGTGGAGCGCACGTTGTCTCCAGTGCGCGTGCACAGCCCAGTGCGCTACCTTCCAGCTCCCCGAATCGGCCGGGCTAGAGTGGGCATCCAGGTCGGAGGGTGCCGGCTCAGTGCATCAGGCTGCCAGTATGTCTCTACGGCCCAGGATATCCTGCACCGGCTCTGCACACTGTGTCTCTGGTGCGTCTGCACAGCCCAGTGCGTCCTGTGCCTGCGCCCCGCATGTGCCGGGCCAAAGTAACCATCCAGCCAGGACGGGTTGTGCAGGCTCCTAGCTCGAGACTTCCAATGCGCCTTCACGGCCCAATGTATCGGGTGCCTCTGCCAAGGACAGGGCCTCCTGTATGTCTCTTCATCCTGGTGAGCCCTGTGGCAGCTCCACGTACCAGACTGCCCATACATCTTCTCCCTCCAGTGATGATCCATGGCACGAATCCTCCAGTGATGATCCATGGCACGCAGCCTCCAGTGAGGAGTCATGGCACGAAGCCTCCAACGAAGGCCTCCAGTCCGGAGTCACCAGCGACGGCCTCCAGTCCGGAGTCTCCAGCGACGGCCTCCAGTCCGGGGCCCGCAGTGAGGGTGCCCAGTCCGGGGACCGCTACAAGGGTCCCCGCACCAGAGGTGCCACCAAAGTGGGGTGAGCCAGTGGTGGAGCGGGGTCTGTGTGCCGCTCCTGAGCCGCCACCGCGGATAGATGCCCACCCAGACCCTCCCCTATAGGTTTAGGTTTTGCGGCCGGAGTCAGCACCTTTGGGGTGAGGGGGTACTGTCATGCCCTGACCCTAGAGATCCTGTTTATGTCTCTATTTCTGTTTGGTCATGGTGTGAGTTGGGGTGGGTATTCTATATTCTATTATTTGTATTTCTATGTTTTGGTCGGGTAGGATTCTCAATCAGGGACAGCTGTCTATCGTTGTCTCTGATTGAGAACCATACTTAGGTAGCCCTTGTTTCCACCTGTCTTTGTGGGAAGTTGACTTTTGTTAATGGCACGTAGCCTGTGGCTTCACGGTTGTTTTCTCGTTTGCACCCTGCACCTTGGTCCACTTCCTTCAACAGCCGTGACACAGTATGTACGGTGCTCCATTACTACAAATTAACAGTGTAAAATGTACAATCTCAGCTACTGTTGCCCTCCATCACTTCCAAATTGTTATTAGGCCTAGCCTGCATTACTCCTGTCTATCACACGTCACTGCTCAGTGTGCTATCATATATCCAAATCTAGCATACTCATCATCCCATGTAAACATCCCATCACAAGTGACAGCTGGGGTGTGTGTGTGTGTGTGTGTGTGTGTGTGTGTGTGTGTGTGTGTGTGTGTGTGTGTGTGTGTGTGTGTGCACCTGGTAGCTAGGGTCCAAAACACACCATCAGTACACGCTAGCCACTAAATGTACCTGTGAGCTGAGATCAGGACCCTTACCACAAAGCAGTTGCTTATATTGAAATGTATGAACAATGTTACAGAACTGGTCAAAGGCAATAATGTGTCCGATGTGATGCATCACATAAAAGACTGATGGATCATGATGTCCATATACAAGAAACTACAGTGCGTTTATAGTGTGAAATACATCATAATGTCAGTAATAATAGGCTAAACATCACCATGGTGACTAGGTTAATAACTAAAATGACAATCTGGTGAGTTTCGTTGGTAATTGGGCCCAACAGAAACATCCATCCCCAATGTCAATTATCTCACCCTGACTGCAGACAAAATGGCCCAATCAAGCAGATACAAGCCCAGGCTTCTTTTTCCTTTTATGGTTGGCTGGTGTGTGAAACCTCAGCTGTTTTGAGTTTGAGTCAGGGGACAGCTTCCCAAATGCCACCCTATTCCCTATGTAGTGCACTACTTTTGACCAGGGCTATAAAGTAGTACACTATATAGGGAATAGGGTGCAATTTGGGACGCAGGCTTTGAGTCAGGGGAGGAAACGGGGTGATTCTGATCTTAGGAACTGTTCCTATTTTTCTGTTGCCTGCCACGGAGGATGAGCCTTTTCCCCCAGAGCATATAATGCTGTCGCTCCCTTCCGTCTTTCAGAGGATTGGCTGGCTGCTCGGTGGCTCTGAATCACGGAATCAGGAAGGAACTCATCAGTTTGCCTGTGTTGCTGCTCTGGGACCTACTGATCCCAACTACAGGGTTCTAGACCTTCTTCTTCTTCTTTCTTGATTTGCTTTGTTTGTATCAAATGCCTGTAGTATAGGAGCTCAACTTAAAGACTATGACACTATGGATTAAACTAAACCAAAAGGAATCAATAAGACTTACAAGAAAACCAAAGGACATCACCTTGTTCAGTATAATTGCTGCCAAAAAATACCAACACACCACTAATCTAAAGTCAACACATACCTACTAAGGCTCCTATTTTCTGTGGATAAAAAAATTGAATGAAAAGAGAGAACATTGGTCATCGAGTTGCACTGGTCCGTGGGGCTTTGTTCAATCTACTCATTCTTTCTATGAGACAGACAACCTCGAAATGGAATGTGAGACCATCTCAGCAGGGTGACTCAGTCTGTATCATGTAGAGGTCAGTGGAGAGAGGAGAGGACGGTAGGTGTCGTCCCACATAATGACCACCGCCTGATGTTTCTGTCCCTGTCAACCCGGGCCGGAGCTAGAGGGCGACAGGCTGGGTTAGCCTAATGGTGATGAACTGACAAGGCTTCACACAGACGGGGCCATGCAGTGCCGAAGGGCAATGTTACGCCATGCGGCAATGCAAATCGCGATCAGGCAAATGAGAAAGAGGCAATGACGAGATGCAATCATAAACCGACTCAGGCAGTTTTCACTGCACCCCCCAGCAGCAGAAATAGATTACAAGATGATAGGCATATTTGAAACAAGCCTCACGGCTAAACAGAGTGCAGCTAGGGCTACATAACATGAAGGGCTGGCAAAGAGCTGTAGGTGTTCAAGGAGATCATCAAGCCACACACGCTAAAGAGGATTTCGTGCCATGGTACTCCAACCTCATGCTATAATATTCTGAATGTACACATTACTGGAAAGCGGTTTCAGTCAATCAGCATTCAGGAACCAAACTACCCTTGTTATAATAAGTCACACTTAGGAGACAGCACAGTGACTTCCACCACAACCTGGGCCCAGCTCCACGAGGGTGCAAAAGGGGGCTTAGCACCCTCAGTTTTAGTTTTATGTCCCTATATAAAAAAGTGACAATTATTGAGTGACAGGTTGGCGCAAAATTTGTATCTCCGCTGTGCTGTGTCAGTAGTTAGGTATGACTCCTTTGGTTTCCATAAAAAGCGGGAAAAAACACTTCTCATCTATGGTAGGCTAAGTGAATAACGTGATACGCTTCTGCCTGTAATATTTGATTTAGATTTATAAGGGCGGGGTCAAGTTTACCGTTGAAGCTGCTTCACTCAACTCTGCCTCACACCCCACCACCACAGAGTTTAGTTAGCGTCTTAGCTAGCTGAAAAAAGCGTAAGTAGCCTATTAGCCTATTTAGCTAGCTGGAACCAGCTAATCTGCCACTGCCATGGTGGGATAGCAGAAATTGGCTTAGCTAATGTATCCAAACACAGCCAATGGAGAAGGGGACACCTGGCTACTGTGTCAGTGGCTGTTAAACGTTGTGACAGCATCGTGAAGTTCCTATCTGACATCGAATGCATGCGTTTGTACAACACAGAAGTAAGACTTGAGGCTACAGGTCTAGTAAGGGCAATGCTGGACCCTGGCTTTAAGTTTACAGCCACCATGGTGCACAGAATCCTCAGTCTTCTCCATCCTCCAAACAAATGTATCCAGGCAAAAGCAACAGATCTTTACACTGGAGTCAAAGTGGTCCGCAGTGCGTTGGAGTGCTGAGGTGTGACAAGCCGGGGTGTGACAGCGAGTTCGAAGCCATTTTTGGACAGTTCAGTGCCAGTGGCACTGACGCACCACAAGCTCCAAGCAATTATGACAACATGTAAGTACAAATCTCATCGCATTATGTGATAGACCGTACAGTAGGCCAGGAGGACAAAGGAGAAGAGACTGAGTGTAAAAGACTGTTCTTGGATGCTGTCATCGGTGAAATGTCAGTACGATTCAGCGAACGCAAGATCCAACTGGTGGAGACCCTGTTTACCCTTGAGAGCCATGACTTTCTAGGCGGGAAAAAGGTGAAACCACTGCTGGATCTAACCAAAACAGATTTGGTGGAAGCTGAGTTTAGTGTTGCGCGCCAGTTTTTGCAGACTGAAATCGCCCGCTCCGGCTCCACTGAGGACAAATGGGCCACACTTGATATCTTGCAACGATTCTCTGGGCCTCTCTCCGCTATGTCGACCTTGCTTACTGCACTGACACATATTGACTTTTGGGGCATCCACAGCTACATGCGAGAACTAATTTTCCACTTTGACAAACGTGTTCACTCAACTAATCCAACTGGCATTTTTTGGGGATCTTACAAGAATATTTCGGGGAGAGTGGAATGATCGATTAATCAGGAAGTTCCACAGAGCATCAAGGAGGCTGCAACTCTTCTGAAAAGGTAAGAAACAATCTAGCTGGTTGATTTTTATCAAAGTCTTGGTGGTACAGACAGTGGTGTACTTTCAGCAAAAACCTATGGTATGGAATGGCAAAATGACTTCCTTTGCCAGACTATAGGCCTTTAAGTTTGTAGGGCGCTGTCCATGGTGCTGATAGAGCGCAGCTGAGATTTTGCACCAACCTGCCACTTCTTGGTCAAAAGCACTTAATGTTCTCGACATTTGAACTTTTATGTTTATTGCGGTGCAGCGTGATATAAGCAGAATTCAATATTATTCTAATGCAAGAATCCAAATGACACCCCTGGGTATAGCTACATATCAGTATGTTTCATCATAGAAATAGACACATTCTATTATGGCTTCCTTGGTAGCCTATTCGTTTTTGTGGTTGTAAACTGTACGTATTGGAAATGCATTTATGGTAGCCTGGCATTGCTTAATCGATTATGTGGATCGAATTTGATCCACGGAAGTGTATTGTACCATATCACAACGTGTTGCTGAACTCATGAGCGCCATGACTTTCCATGTTTGTTTGGCAAGACAGCGGTGCATGGCTGCATCTCACTGAAGTAGGCTGTAGGCTGTGTTTTTGGTTTCTATTTGCTTTTTGTTTCCTGTGTTTCCTGTGCTTGTTTACTGTTAAAGTAACTAGCCTAAATATAGATTTTGTCATGCCTTTATTGATTTGACATTTTGTTTACTAGGCATACTTGGTATCGCTGTTTCGTTCTGTTCACATTCATTTGTTCACATTGTCTGTATTCTAAGCCAAACTACTATTCAGTATTTTTGTTTGCCTGCATTAATAACTAGGTTACTACTTTCAGCATTTAGTTTGCATTATTTTAGTAAGACGGCTTGTGTGTACAGCTGCATTCACATAGGCTGTTTGTAATAGGTGAATTACCCTATCTATCTTGTAGCCTATATTCATTACCAAAACGCCATCCCTTTAGTGTGTAGAGCATTGTCCTTTGTGCTGATAGAGTGCATACCAACCTGCCACTTCAAAAGCACTCAATGGTCATGGAGTCTCGGCATTTGAACTTTATGTTTATTGTGGTATGGCGTGATATAATTGTGCCCCCTTCGCCGATTTCAACTGCCCCCTTAGTCACTTTATCCTGGTGCCGGGCCTGCCACAATCACAACAAAGGTTGACATGTTATCATGTTTGAGGGACATTGGCCTGGATGCAAAATAACTTGGGTACAATTTAAACCAGGAACTAAATGTACTCTTACACAGAGGTGACTCTCGATTGCTTGCCTGCAGCACCTGTTAAAGTATAATGTCTGCATACACATCTTTCACCCAAGGAAATGTATAAAAGCATTCATATTTTTTTGTTGTTGCATTTAATGGTTATAATTAGGATGTATGTTCTACCTGACAGGCCAAATTTTATGCCCCACACCCATCTAAATCAGTCCTTCAGAGGGGAAGAATGAAAATCAGCAGTGCAACTGGGCTTCAACTGGGCTTCAAGGTCCAGATTTAAATTTGCCTAGTGTAAAGTTGATGAAAAGATGCATGATATGTGGGCCCAACTGATGATGTGATAATGATGATTGATGAGCCTTCCTAACTAACACTGTTGCTCAAACCATGAATAGCTGTTGGCAAAATACTTTCCCCGCCAACTCACAATTACTTTACATGAACTTTAAAATTATCAACTTTGTAGCTCCAGTTAGTTACTGTAGGCTACACCAGTTTGAAATGCGACGAATTTGGTGCTTAAAAAGTGGCAAAGCCAAAGTAACTTGACCTTAGACCTACCTGTTCGCCGGCCTCGTGCGACTTCATCAGGTGTTTCTCCCGGTATAAAGACCACAGTCCGACGTTTGGCAGAAATATCAAAGCCACCATGAATACGAAGGCCATTTGCAACACTCGCTTCTGTCTCCTCTTCATCGTGGACACCCAAGTAAGAAGATATAATCCCAATATCTAAAAACTACGGAGTCCGTTCTTCTTGGCTCGTGCAACTCCGGTTGAAATATTATTTGTTGGTCGGTGGCAAACCACCTTCTGCGGGAGCTGCTGACAAACGTTCACCTAAAACAAACAATAAAATGTATCAGCATGTAGACCTCTTACTGACATTTTGCCTAATCGCAAATGCAGAGAACTGAGATGCCACCATTCCACTAATTTAAACATTTTGCGGCACATAAAAAAACACTACCAGTCTAACAGTAGGCTATTCTCTCATAGTTAACAATCATTAAACTACATTCAAACCAGAGATGACGACGATAGTGACACCTTTCAGTTTCAAATAAATAAAGGTGACCCTACTACTTACAGCGCAAATGGTTAAACAGACAGCACTAAACACATCACAATGACTTACTGTCGGTGCGTATTTGCATGTTGCCTCATTTACCGTGATTGTTTAGGTCCTTTTCGGTCGCATTTTTGTTATAAATCAAGACAAAAATAGAAGCGCCTGAACAGCTTTATCTCCCACGATGCGCACGTGAGGGAATTTCGAGTCCGTCTCGCGCTCTTCATGAATCAGAAAATCCCTCACGAGCTGCATTTCTTCCACATCTACGCAGAAATTGTGTTCTTCCCCACAATGTCGCTCCTTAATACCGGGTTTTAGATATTGCGGTTAAGAACCACGTGCACTGCGCATTAATGTGGGAACATTCCTACGGCTTGGCGATCCCTTCAAAGGCAAGAGAGAGGTGTGGGAAAGGGACAAGGAGCGCCAACGCGACCACATAGCTGTGAATCCGACAGCACTTTGGCACGAAACAACGGACGAGAGAACAAAGCGCAATGATGCATTGGACGGCTGCCTGATGCACTTTGGATAGATAGCCTAACAATTGCGCAGTCTGGCATTCAAATGAATGTGTTGATGAAATTCAGAATCTAATCATGTGCACTGCACTGATACTGAATATTGATAGAGAGGCAGAAATGTCATCACCTGTCACTATAGGAGTAATCAATTGCAGATGATGAACATTTTATATTGAGGTAGACATACACTACCAGTCAAAAGTTTTAGAACACCTACTCATTCAAGGGTTTTTCTTAATTTTGAATATTTTCTACATTGTAGAATAATAGTGAAGACATTAAAACCAAGACATAACACATATGGAATCATGTAGTAACCAAAAAAGTGTTAATCAAATGATTATTTAAAGTAGCCACCCTATGCCTTGATGACAGCTTTGCACACTCTTGGCATTCTCTCAACCAGCTTCACCTGGAATGCTTTTCCAACCGTCTTGAAGGAGATCCCACATATGTTGAGCACTTGTTGGCTGGTTTTCCTTCGCTCTGCGGTCCGACTCATCCCAAACCATCTAAATTTGGTTGATGTTGGGGGATTGTGGAGGCCAGGTCATCTGATGCAGCACTCCATCATTCTCCTTCTTGGTAAAATAGCCCTTACACAGCCTGGAGGTGTGTTGGGTCATTGTCCTGTTGAAAAACAAATTATAGTCCTTCTAAGCCCAAACCAGATGGGATGGCGGTCCGCATGAGAGCCAGTTTCATTTTAGCGCTTGATGGTTTTTGAGACAGCACTTGACGAAACTTTCAAAAGTTCTTGAAATATTCCGTATTGACTGACCTTCATGTCTTAAAGTAATGATGGAATGTCATTTCTCTTGGTATTTTAGACTTGGTATTTTACAAAATAGGGCTATCTTCTGTATAACCCCCTACCTTGTCACAAAACAACTGATTGGCTCAAATGCATTAAAAAGGAAAGAAATTCCACAAATGAACTTTTAAGAAGGCACACCTGGGAACCTGTCTTCACTATTATTCTACAATGTAGAAAATAGTAAAAATAAAGAAAAACCCTTGAATGAGTAGGTGTTCTAAAACTTTTGACCGGTAGTGTAGATTTAAATATAGTAGTTATTTTGTCCAAATGTGACATTATTTAGCACATTTATTCTCATAAGATGTGGATTGTGAACTTATCAGCTCAATTTGACCTGTAGTTTCCTAGGGACAGCTGAAATTGACAGCTGAGAACTCTAGAGAACTAGCTAGCTACAGTAGCTACCTTCTGGGACAAATCATATGCTCCCAGACCGTGTTGGCATGTTCTTCTACCGTACTTTAAATCAACTTGTTGTGGCGGGGTCAACACTTTGTTATTGTTTGAATCCCATATTTCCCCTTTAATGATCCATTTATGTCACTTACACAGGTCCATGGATTAGCCAACTCTGTGTCTATTAGTAAATATGAAATAGGAGTATTGGCAGAAACCCTGGCCCAGATGTCCATGAAAAATGTTTTTTTTTACTTAGAGTTTTTTGTAAGACTAACAATGCAGCATTTTAAAGCAAGGCTAATATTGTTGCTGTGTGCTGCTTACCTCGAGAGTGAGAATTTATGTTGCCCATGTCACGTTCTGACCATAGTTCTTTTGTGTTTTCCTTGTTTTAGTGTTGGTCAGGACGTGAGCTGGGTGGGCATTCTATGTTGTGTGTCTAGTTTGTCCGTTTCTATGTATGGCCTGATATGGTTCTCAATCAGAGGCAGGTGTTAGTCATTGTCTCTGATTGGGAACCATATTTAGGTAGCTTGTTTTGTGTTGGGGTTTGTGGGTGGTTGTTTCCTGTCTTTGTGTTCTCTGCACCAGATAGGACTGTTTCGAGGTTTGCCACGTTTGTTATTTTGTATTTGTGTAGTGTTCACGTCTTTTATTAAACATGTTGAACACGAACTACGCTGCATTTTGGTCCTCCTCTCCTTTGACGGAAGAAAACCGTTACAGCCCATCCGTGAATTCAGGAAAAATTCACAACTCCTTTATAAACTTCAGAAACTTGAACCAAACACAGCTCAGATGAAATCAGCTTCAAAATAATAGAATCACTTCATGTTTTCCATGAAATGTTGTTTATGTGCAAGGAGTTGCTTTACAGGAGAGAGGAGATTCTCAGAACTTGCTGAAATATTTATTTACTATTGAATCCTGCTTCATACGTGAAAGCAAGCTAAAGGAGAGGGAGTAAAGATTGTATTGGAATACATGGAGAACAAAGTATTCATCACACTGTGTGTGTGCGTGTGCATCAATATTGAGGTTGTAGCCAATCGAACACAGACCACAACCTCAATAATGCATAGATGCAATGGTACAGCACAGTTATAATTCCCCTGTAGCAGTGCACCGAGGCACGGAGGTCTAGCAGATTATGTTTTCAGTCTCCATGGCTACCAATAGAGGGGTGTGTGGTTGAGACCATTCGCTGTTAGCACAGACGGAACATCTGCAAGTAATGCACCGAGTTGGTGAGGTCATGTTGGCAAGTGTTTGAATACCCACCCATACACAAGTGTATGAATGATGTGTGTATGAAGCAGGTGGCTCTGTGCACCATAGCACTGTGCCAGTTGAAACATGGCATTTGACCTTCTTCCTCAGCTTTATCATGATCTTCACTGAATGCTATCAAAGTCTGTACCCATTATCGAAGCCAGTTTATCTGAAGTAAACCTTTAACTGTGATTCATTAGGCATGGCATTGCCTAATGAAGCATGGCACTCGTTAGCCTTGATAATGCAGTAGAACCAACCGGATTGTATTAGGAAATCTGAGGAAATACACAGAGGACAGATCTGAGAGCTATAGCGACAGCAGAGCGCGCTTAACAAGCACTCCGGATGTGTAGATAGAACCTCTATACAGCCATGGTTGTTAGGCTCTATTGACTTAAGCCCTGAAGTTCTGCCAGTGTTGGGACTTTGGGATTACAATTCTTACTAACAAGATTGTATCAAGGAAGAAGGAGAAATATATGTTGCTTCCAGTCAGTGTCAGTAGGCCTATAGCTATACTGTGCCCCCTCCACTTTTTCCCATCTTCTATCCATTTTAGTTTGTGAAAGCTGCAGAGGGAGAGGGAGAGGATCCAGCCAACAGTCAATTGGTCAGATAAGGAGATTTTCCATTTTAACTCACATTGTTCATTTTTAGAATGATAAAAAAAATGATGCAAAATGCCATGACATTTTAGCAATCAAAGATACACGGCAAATTTGTTTGCAGCTTCTTATGAGGTATAATTAACTAGACATTCTGCCTATGTCACAATGTCAAATCAAGTATAGGATCAATTATTTCAGAATACACAGAGAGGGAGACACTATAGGCAATGAAAGATACCGTTTTTTCTCTCCTCTTCTTTCTCTTCCTCTTCCTTTGTCTCTCTCTCTCTCTCTCCCCAAAGAAACAAGGTTTTCCATTATAAATGAGTGGTTCGGTATGTTTTCAAAGCAGAAAAACACTGCAGCTAGAACATTTTTGGTTCAAGACCTTGGACAGCACTCACTACCAGAGCTCCAGCAGCCTACAGTCTGGCGTCTAGAGTTCCAGGACCTTGGACAGCACTCACTAACAGAGCTCCAGCATTCTGGCGTTGAGTTCCAGGACTGTGGACGTAACATGGGCTGCTGTGCTTTCATAACCACAAGGAAAACAATCAACTTGACCCCGGTACAACTACCACTTAGCGGTAAAGTGTGCTTATACAGATGTAGAATCTTAATTTGATCACTCTTTTTGTTGCTGGGAATTTTCCTGCACGGCAGGAAATGCAAACTTGTAGTGTATTTGAGTTTTATAAAGGCTTCTAAAGTTTGTCACTTTGAAATGTCAGACTTGGGCACTGAGTTTCTTCCTAGTCAGTTGACATGGTCAAGGAAAAACTCCAGCCCTTACTTTTAATGCCTGTTATGAGGGCAACACCACACTTAGAACACATCTTATGATAGCAACACTAAGCAACTATCCAATACCACAGCAAGTGTAATGTGTCACAATCCCCTTTCTATTCATTATAGTGATTTTCGACAGAGAACCCAGGCTAGATATCTCATTATCACCATGATGGTTTTCATTAGACAGGTAAGATCAGGGGACATAGGTGAAGCATGTAATAGCCAAGGAAAAGACTCCCCAGGTGACTTTTAGCATCAGACCCTTGGCTCAGCAGCACAGAGGTAGTGAGATACGGCACTGTAGTTAGTTCACATAAAGCCCCACTCATTACTAGTGTTGGTAGCGGCTGATGTAGTACTGTATCTCTTTGGCATAGACAGGTCAGATGAAGACATAGGGAAAGATTACTACTGTACTATAAACCTCGTATTGTATATGACCAAAAGACACCACTTTGTGTGTCTGAAATGGCCCCATTTCCCTACATATTGCACTGCTTTTGACTATGGCCCGGCATAGGGCTCTGGTTCAAAGTAGTGCACTATGTAGGGAATAGGGTGACATGTCAGACCTAGACACTGTTTTCAATGCTTGTATTATATAATAGAATACTATTGACTATGTATCTAGTGATTACATTTCTGGCATATCTTTATATAATGCTTATCTGCCTAAATAGCTTCTCTTGTGAGTAAACATAATTATAGTTAACAGGGTAAACACACTGTTCTAATCTGATCTGATTACTTTGAACCATAGATTTGGTTAGGAGCTGATGTATTGTAAATTTGGGAACTCCACAGGATCTTCAAATGAGAGCGCCATCTGTCTAAAAGAATTGAAAACTAACACTCTTGTTCTCCTCACTCACCGCTCAAACACACACGCACGCACACATGCACACGCACACACACACACAACTGCTCACAAACACACATGCTCACACTTGCTCACAAACACACACACACGAGCGCACGCACGCACACACACACACACATGAACACACACACACACACACACACATGTATATATTTATATACACCTTTGCACAAGCATACTCAAACACTCACAACCAAGCAACTTTGAGAAGAAAAAAAATTCTTGCGATAGCACTTTTTCATCGTAATTACTACGATGTAGCATATCCATCAAACCAACTGACTACAGCATATTGTGTGGGGCTAGAGTAAGCCATCTAAATCCAAAGGCAATTTAATGGAACAAATTAAACATTTGAGATCATTCAGAGAAATAAAGTGACTTCATATCCTTTCCAAGGTGAAAAGTGTGTGATATCTGCTTGATTGCTTTATAGCGTCACACTGATATACCGCAGAGAGAAAAAAAGCTATTACCATTGCTGATTTCAAAACACGAGCGAAAACTGACAGGAGGAAGAAAAATGTGTTTTGATCTATTGAAAGCTCACGGTAATGTGGCGACCAAAATGGTCTTTGATGTGAATGTTAATGGCTTTCCACTGGTTAACTCTGCAAAGGGTACAGTTATCTCTCTCTCACACAAGATACATTTGTCAACCTTTGATCCCGGAGATATTTTTAACATGAATCAGTGTCTGAAATGGCACCCTGTTCCCTATAAAGGGCAGTGCTTTTGACCATAGGCCCCACACAATTTCTTATTAAGTTTCACATTTAACCTTTTTCATGTCACTTTTGAACAGGTCCAATCTGCACTATATAGGGAATAGGGTGCCATTTCAGATCCAGCCTATTTCGGCATCAATGATCAATAGACACCTGTTTTAGTTGGGAAAGCAGGGCAGAGTTTTCTCATTAGGGCTAATATACAGTACCAGTCAAATGTTTGGACACAACTATTCATTCAAGAGTTTTTATTTATTTTCACAATTTTCTACATTGCCATAATATGGACTTGGTCTTTTACCAAATAGGGCTATCTTCTGTATACCAACCCTACCTTGCCACAATACAACTGGTTGGCTCAAACGCATTAAGAAGGAAAGAAATTCCACAAATTAACTTTTAACAAGGCACACCTGTTAATTAAAATGCATTACAGGTGACTATCTCATGAAGCTGGTTGAGAAAATGCCAATAGTGTACAAAGCTGTCATCACGGCAAAGGGTGGCTACTTTGAAGAATCTCAAATATAAATATATTTTGATTTGTTTAACACTATTTTGGTTACTACATGATTCCATATGTGTTATTTCATACTTTTGATGTCTTCACTACTATTCTACAATGTAGAAAATAGTGAAAAATAAAGAAAAACCCTTGAATGAGTAGGTGTGTCCAAACCTTTTACTGGAAATGATACATAATGTACACACACTTGACTTGAGATGGTGTATGTGTAACCCTTTCATGCAGTCAAGTGGTGGAATGTTATTCATATTTTTCACAATTTCATAATTAATAAAGATTATATCCAAAAACCTGATGAAAATCCGTTGTTTCTATGTCAAACAGTTTTGTTATATTTCAGTCTTCTGCGATGGATATAAAGTGTAATATTGGGATGAATTCCAAATGTAATACATTTACAACTCTATATCTGACATAGTACAGGTGTCTTCTTTTTTTAAGCCCATAAGCGTGTGTGTGAGGTGTATCATTTTGTTTCAAAGTAGATTTGTTTAAGACTACCAAGAATCACTCTGTGTGATCCTGATTTAGCCCATTGCAATAAAAGTTTTTAAACTAAGCAATGTTGATCTATCACCCAGTCAAAGCTGAAGCAATCAATGTCAGGCCTCATCAAATTTTTGATGGATCAGCTCTACACTTTTAGAAAAATAGTGCTATCTGGAACCAAAAAGGGTTATTCGGAAGTCCCCATAGGAGAACCCTTTGGAGAACCCGTTTTGGTTCCAGGTGGAACCCTTTTCACAGCGGGTTCTACATGGAACCCAAAAGTGTTGTACCTGGAACCAAAAAAGTTATACCTGGAACCAAAAAGGGTTCTCCAATGGGGACAGCAGAATAATCCTTTTGAAAAGCTGTTATGACTCCTATAAAAAGCTTAATTTTAAGTATGAAAATCCAAACCTTTTGCATGTGGACTTATTACCCATCCACATACAATAGGAATATCGTGCTAGATTCATTCTGCCCTTGTATGGCCTACAGTGAAAGAGTGATGACTCATAACACCACTAATATCACTTTGTTTTAGGTAGAAAATACCAAAATAGGTCGTCTAGAACATACACGTACGGAACGTTCTCAATTCTTCTGAGATTCCTTCTATGATTCCAACATGTGCATGAATCTAACTGTGAGGTAGTAAGGAGAAGCAGATGAATTTGCAGAGTTGTGTATTTCCTTATCCTCTTCCTGAGGCCTATTGAAAGTTGTTGCCATGGCACAAACAGTCTCCAATGACTTCCAACCCCATGTGTGATTGTGAACATAAGAGTATAAGCAATTCACTGTGACCCCACTCTCCAAGGGTGTCTCCGGGAGAGGTAGGACAAACAGGACAAATATAGGACAAATATAAGCACCCAGAAAAAATATTATTTATTATTATTATTATTATTAAGACTCTGGGTACGCCCCAAATGGCACCCTATTTCCTATGGAGTGCACTATTTTGGGCCCGGGTCGAAAGCAGTGCACTATGGGCAACTCCAGTCCTTGGGGTTGGAGTGGTGTCACACTGTTTCCTCATCCCTAGCAAACACAGCTGGTTCAACTAATCGCATTCTGAACTGAAGATCGTGATTAGTTGAATATTGGAGTCAGGTGTGTTAGCTGAGGGAAAACTGTGACAACAATCAGGCCCCCGAGGACTGGAGTTGCCCGTCCCTGATAAAGAGAATTGGGTGCCATTAGAGACGCAGACACTAGCGACTGTATTCAAACTAGTCTCTCTCTCTCTCTCTCTCTCTCTCTCTCTCTCTCTCTCTCTCTCTCTCTCTCTCTCTCTCTCTCTCTCCCTGTGCTTTGTTTACTACCCTGTGCTTTGTTTACTACCCTGTGCTTTGTTTACTACCCTGTGCTTTGTTTACTACCCTGTGCTTTGTGGATGACATACACAGTGAGTTATTGTAATTTGAATGCTGCAATAAGCTAAAACGCCAGGCCTGGGGCTAATTAAGAAATGTGACAAGTGTGCGTTCATCTGAAAATAACCAGATAAATTGTCTGCCTCAAGGTACGTGCTTGTGTCAAGATCGTGAATTCATGGTATATTTTAAGTGCTCGGCACGCCAACTTTTGCCAGTTGGTTGGTTTGGCGACATATGTTGTTGATCAACTCTGTGAGTAAGTGGCATAGGGGAGTTTGGCTGGTTAGTTCTTTTTAAACGTACTGTATATACACACTCGCAGGCAGGCACACACACATGCATACACACACGTCTCACACACACACACACAGATGTCTTCATCTTTGGTTATATAAATACGATCTTTCCTTGCATAGATTAACAATTCGCTTGATCTAATCTGACATCTGTCCTATGGTTGATATCTCACCCTGTGGATGTCAATACGCTGTTTAACTCAACATAGAAGACAGTGCATAAAAGATACATGAATCCATATCTGATCTGCTGGATGTGCCTCTGCATTATGATAGTTTAATGGGAAGTCACTTTAATGATCAACTGTGTGGGAAAATATGTAGGAGACATTGTCTGCATCCCAAATGGCACGCTATTCCCTATGGGCCCTGGTCAACAGTAGTGCACTAAATAGGGAATGCCATTTTGGACACAACCCTTTGATTTCTATCTGCAAATCACCACTGGAAAAGACCCATGGACAAGCATAAACTGTGTTCATTACCTCATTCTTTGAAGTGGAAATTCATGGAGCTATGTGTTCTGAATGCACAACGCATCTTACCAAGGCCGGTCAAATGTATTCCTTAACCTAGTCCAAACCATATGGGAAATAGAAGGTCATTTTTAATAGGGAAGTGTATTAGTTGAGGTATTGACTTTTCAACATCAACCTGAGAGAAATGGTCATTAATACCAGCTGTCTCTCACACACACACACACACACACACACACACACACACACACACACACACACACACACACACACACACACACACACACACACACACACACACACACACACACACACACACACACACACACACACACTGTATATACACAGCTACTAATATGGATAAATGGCCTCAGAACTCAGAGGAAATCCAGAGGTCATATATGTCTGTACTATAAGTCTACTATAATTGAACAGTGGATTACTCATCTATCTGTATGTTATTCCAGGCCTGCTGTCAGTTTGCTATGGTACTCAAGGATCACACACAAACACACACACACACACACACACACAGGGCGAGCATCCTTAATCCCTCTTAACTGGGTACAGGGATTTACTCTCATGGTTGTTAACCTGACACCAATACACCACAACACACCTCTAGTCAGCTGTTAACCTGACACCAATACACCACAACACACCACTAGTCAGCTGTTAACCTGATACCAATACAACACAACACACCTCTAGTCAGCTGTTAACCTGACACCAATACACCACAACACACCTCTAGTCAGCTGTTAACCTGACACCAATACAACACAACACACCTCTAGTCAGCTGTTAACCTGACACCAATACACCACAACACACCACTAGTCAGCTGTTAACCTGACAAAATACACCACAACACAACGCACCTCTTGTCAGCTGTTAACCTGACACCAATACACCACAACACACCTCTAGTCAGCTGTTAACCTGACACCAATACACCACAACACACCTCTAGTCAGCTGTTAACCTGACACCAATACACCACAACACACCACTAGTCAGCTGTTAACCTGACACCAATACACCACAACGCACCTCTTGTCAGCTGTTAACCTGACACCAATACACCACAACACACCTCTAGTCAGCTGTTAATCTGACACCAATACACCACAACACACCTCTAGTCAGCTGTTAACCTGACACCAATACACCACAACACACCACCAGTCAACTGTTAACCTGACACCAATACACCACAACACACCACTAGTCAGCTGTTAACTTGACACCAATACACCACAACACAACGCACCACCAGTCAGCTGTTAACCTGACACCAATACACCACAACACACCACCAGTCAGCTGTTAACCTGACACCAATACACCACAACACACCACTAGTCAGCTGTTAACCTGACACCAATACACCTCAACACAACACACCACTAGTCAGCTGTTAACCTGACACCAATACATCAAAACACAGCGCACCTCTAGTCAGCTGTTAACCTGACACCAATACACCTCAACACAACGCACCACTAGCCAGCTGTTAACCTGATACCAATACACCACAACACACCTCTAGTCAGCTGTTAACCTGACACCGATACACCACAACACAACACACCTCTAGTCAGCTGTTAACCTGATACCAATACACCTCAACACAACACACCACTAGTCAGCTGTTAACCTGATACCAATACACCACAACACACCTCTAGTCAGCTGTTAACTTGACACCAATACACCACAACACACCTCTAGTCAGCTGTTAACCTGACACCAATACACCACAACACACCTCTAGTCAGCTGTTAACCTGATACCAATACACCACAACACACCTCTAGTCAGCTGTTAACCTGATACCAATACACCACAACACACCTCTAGTCAGCTGTTAACCTGACACCAATACACCACAACACACCTCTAGTCAGCTGTTAACCTGACACCAATACATCAAAACACAACACACCTCTAGTCAGCTGTTAACCTGACACCAATACACCACAACACAATGCAGCTCCCTGTAGGCTGTCTCGTCGTTGTTGGTGATCAAGCCTACTACTGTTGTGTCGTCTGCAAACCTGATGATTGAGTTGGAGGCGTCCATGGTCACGCAGTCATGAGTGAACAGGGAGTACAGCAGGGAGCTGAGCACGCACCCTTG